>NC_072766.1:2050632-2267890 GCF_022539595.1 Amphiprion ocellaris
GTGCCCATTTTTTCTCTGTACTTTTTTTTGTTTTGTGTCGTGTCATTTTGTGTCTCATTTTTATCATTGTGTCTAATTTTTGTAATATTTTGTCTTGTTTTTGTTGTTTTTTGTCTTGTTTTTTTTGTCAGAATGCATTTATTGGCATTAAGACAAAGGGAAACATTAGGAGTTGTTGTTATTTATAGGTTATTATGCTGTGATTTTACTGGTCCGACCCACTTGGGACAAATTGGGCTGAATGTGGAACCTGATCTAAGAAGAGTTTGACACCTCTGGCCTGAATGAAATGTTTATAAATCAGGAGCAGAAATACTCTAGAATGTGTGTGATAAATGCTTCTATTGTTTGTAGTAGAAGTCAGCGTTCACTTGTCTCTGTGCAGTCAGAGGTTTGATTTGTCTTCAACACTAGAATCGACATCAAATCTACAAACCGTGCACATGTGAGCTTGTATCTTACAATGTTTTTGTGTGTGTGTGTGTTGTTTTGTCCGTCTGAAGGTCCAGGCCGGTGTGTGTTCTGGGTAAAGCTATAACCTGCTCCACAGGTGATGGCCACTGTTGGGCCTGTTTACCCGCTCTGCCTGTTGATCTTACTAAAAGCCTCTCACACCCCTTTAATACACACACACACACACACACACACACACACACACACACACACACACACACACACACACACACACACACACACACACACACACACACACACACACACACACACACACACACACACACACACACGCACTGAGGCATGAGTGTGTGTACCCAGTTTAAACACACACATTAATAACAGCTGTAACGCCATTCTCTGTCGAGTGCTTTTACAGGTTCAACATTGACCTCGGTGTTTAATCTTCCTGCACAAACCACCGTCACTTGATGTGCAAACAAATCTTTTGTCGCTGTCTGTGGACAACTCCCAGGTTCCTTTGAGAACACCAACACGAGGACAAAGCCGGGTCTATTCTGCGTCCCGAGATAATTAAAACATAAAGCCGGCATCAGGTAAAGTTAGACGTCAGCTAGAAACGGGGCAGGTCCAGGCCTCCATTTATCTTCTGTGTGTTTCCTCATCAAACATTACAGATATTTGGGTTTTATCTGCCTCTGTGGTGTTTGGGTGTCTGTTTGTTTTCCATTTTATTTAGTTTTGAGATTAGGATGATGGTTCTGCTGGAATCTCGGCTTGTGTCGCCCATTTTCTGCCTGTAGACGAGGAATTCACATGAATGAGTGATGTGAGCAAATTAGTTTACCTGTTGGTGGCAATACGTAGATCAGGGGTGTCAAACATGAGGCCCGTGGGCCAAAAGTGGTCCTCCGGAGGGTCCAATCCGGCCCTCCCAGTGTAAAAATTCCAGAGAAGACATTAACTGCAGATTGTAAATTAGTAAAACTATAAATTTAAAATCATTTCTAGACCATGACAAGTTGTTTGGATCAGAAAGTAAAATACTAGATTCTTCATTGTTCTTTTGTCATTTTATGTCTCATTTTTGTAATATTTTGTCTTTTGTTGTTTTTTGTCTGAGTTTTGTCTTTTGTCTCATGTTTTTCTTGTTCTGGTTCTCGTTTTTGTCGTTTTGTGTTTCCTTTTTGTATTGCTCGTGTTTTTTGTCATTTTGTGTTTTGCTTTACTCATTTTGTGCATTGTTTTGTTGTTTTGTGGGTTTTTTTTGTCTCACTTGTGGTGTTAGTCTGTTTTTTTTTGTTGTTTTGTTTCTCACTTTTGTCATTTTTTGTTGTTTGTCCATTTTTTTGTTGATTTGTAACTGTCTAATTTTTTGTTTTGTGTTATATTTTTTTCATTTTGTGACTCATTTTTGTTATTATTTTGTCTTGTCTTTGTTGTTTTTTCATCTGATTTTTGTCGTTTTGATCATACAGCAAAATCCTCTCAGGTTCAGTTCCAGGTGACTAAATATTGTGTTCCTTTGTAGACACTCTGTGATCTGGAAGTTGTAATGTGGAAATGATAAACTGAGGCTGAATGTTGCTGAAATTTAACTTATTTTTCTTAAGAAATTTCAGGTTGTTCATGATGTTTTGTAAAAGGATAATTCCTTAAATGTGAACTTTTTTACACTAAAACACAGTTAATATTTGTAGTTATGGTTACTTACAGGTCATTATGCTGTGATTTTACTGGTCTGGTCCACTGGAGATCAAACTGGACTGAATTTGGATTCTGAACTAAAATTAATTTGACTCCGCCGGTCTACATGCTACAGATAATTTACTACTTGGACTTTCTGTTTGTTTCCGTCTTTGTAAATACTTGCTGCAGTTCGGGCAAAAGACCCTGAGCTTATGTCACAAGATTGTTGGTTCGAGTCACTAATGGCTTCCTGGTTGTGTCGAGGTTTGCAGAATTCTTTATTTTTTACTGAATCTGGTTCCTGTGAAGGGTTGATGTAGAATAAAGTAAGTCGTGGTTTTAAGCTTAGATTTGATTATTTTGCCTGACTGAACAGCTTGCCACAGATGATTACTTCATGAAGCGTTGGAAAGTTTAAAATCTGCTGAATTTTTCTGCTTTTACAGTTTTTGCTCAGATGAAAATTCCAATTTTAGCGATTTTTAGTTTAGTTTTTTTTTTTTTTTTTAAGCTTTCTGTGTTTATAAAAGACAACATTACTTCCAAACCTGCTGGCCGATTTTGAGTTTCTAAACACAAGAGACGCACAAACCTGAAATTAAATGCATATTAACACTTTCCAGGATCCTTTATCACCTAATTTCTTCTAACATGAGTAGAACTGTGCGGACGTCCCTCCTGTGTTACCAGCTGCTGCCAGCAGGTGTCGCTGTGGTCTGCTCATTCCTGTGTTTCTTCTTCCATCCTCCCTCCTCTGAACTGTTGCCTCCCTCTCCAATAGGAAACAGATGGGAGACCTTTGCTGCAGGCTACTGCCAAATGGAGCAAATTCTCATTACAACGTCTGCAAGCTCTGTTTATTCTCTCCCAGCTTCACCTCCACCTCGCCACCGCTCCGCCATCTCATGTGTTCAACGCTTGTTTCCGATGCAGACGTGCCGTTTTGATATGGCTCGTTTTGGTGATTACAGGATATTTATCATGTTTAGCACAGAAATGGGAAACAGACATCATTGTTCTGCTCACAGTCATCTGTTTCTCTGCTGCTGCTGCTGCGGTTGGGAAATAAAATGAAAGAAAAATTCCCACGATAATTTTAATAAACTGATGAGTAATTTAGGCTAAATGTGCTCAAGACGATGAAACTGTAACGAAGCGATCACACAACATTAGAAGTGGTTTAGATTTATAAAGCTGCACAAACAGCAGAAAGGATGCAGGTGTCTGTGAGACGCAACAACGTTTTCTGAACGTTTGATAATGGAACATTAGCATCACACATACATACAGGCAGTCAAAGAGTTCCCAAGAAACTCACTGACGAGCCTCTAGTGGTGAAAATCAGATCAGAGCTCAGCAGCAGCATCAGAACAACCTGTAGCTTTTGTTCTTTTTTTTTTTTAAACAGTATTTGTACTGCAGCCAGTATTCACAGCAGAACATGCTTTCTTTTGTGTGACGTTTATTTAAAGATGAACTACACTGAGCTGTGCCCTCCTGTTGTGTTTCTTTGTGTTGTTGTCGTCAGTGTGCCAGCGATGCGTCTCTAAAATACCACCTTTCTATAGCAGAGCTCCAGAGTGTGACTGTTACCGGTAAAGTGTGACTGAACGTTGTTGTTGGTCGCTCTGCTGAACCTGACATTTAGCAGGTGTGTGTCGCTGTGTGTTTGTGTGCAGCGTTGTTTTCTATCAGAGACAAAATGGAACCACAGAGTGCAGATTTGTGGATGTTTCTATGTTCTTTATGCACTTTATTGGTCTCTGTTACGCTCTTGTGATGGTGTTTAGTTTTTTGCTAGCTTTGCAGTCTCCCAGCTGTTTTCTGCAGGATTTTATCTTCTTTGACATGTAAACAGTGTTTCTGGGAAGAATCTTGAGGGGCACTAGGTCTGTAGAGGGGTCAGCAGCTCTGTTGATGGTTAGTGCGCATATCCTCAGTTCATTTCTACTGTTTATGGCTCAAGAGGACAGCGTAGTGTGTACATGGCAGCTTTTATTGATCATTTATTGTCAGAATTAGTAGAAGTCACCTTAAGGAGATCACAGTGTGTCATGGCAGCCTCTTTATTAGCAGTACAACACAGAAGAATGTTGGAAAAATAAGACTTGATGAACAGTTTTGGGTTTACAAGGACAGCCAATATGAAAAGTTAGTCTAGAGTGGTGGGTGAGCCACTGGAAGTGGTTGTTATACTGGAAGGAGAGATTCCTTCCTTCAAGGGATCAAGAGATGGATGTAAAATGGTTGTCTGGGCTCCTGGGTCAATATATAACTGCAGGACTTTTTGTATCATAGTCGACATTTTTGCTGTTTTCAGGCCTAAAATCAACACGACCGCCTGTAATCAAACATCTCATGGCATTTTAGAGAAAGATTCTTCTAAATATATTATATATACAGTTGAGTGAAATTGAAATGTAAAGTTATTTCTAAAGATATTGTGGTAAATCTGTTGACTACTTCATATTAAATAATTCAGAAAGCCTTGGAGTCTGGCCAGTCTTTTCTTCAGGAGGAAATGACATCATGTGGAGCAGGTCATGTGATCTGGAATTAACACACTTCCTGGAGAGGTGTTTTTGTAATGGAGAACTTAGTGGAAAGGGATTTCTGGGACACAGATACAATTTGTTATTTTCCATATAAAATTCTTGTGATTATCTCAACTTAATAAAAACAACACAATCCAAACTCTTTCTGAATCAGCTCATTTTATTATTGTTTAGTTCATTAGAAGGTGGTTGGTATTAAATTGGGAGGGTTATTTAGTTGACATTTTAGTGATATCCAGTCATTTTTTATTAAAAACCAAGTCACAAAATGACAAAATGAGACACAAAGCAACAAAAATGAGACACAAAGCGACAAAATCAAGACAAAATGACAGAACCGAGACCCGAAACGACAAAACCGAGACACGAAACAACAAAAATGACACAAAATGATAAAATTGAGACTCAAAATGACAACAATGTTTGAATCAGCTCATTTTATTATTGTTTAGCTAATTAGAAGATGGTTGTTATTAAATTTGAAAGGTTATCTAGTTGACATTTTAGTGATATCCAGTCATTTTTATTAATAAGTGATTGTTTCCATAATAAATAATTATGAAATTTGTAAAGACATGATCATAATGAACATAAAAAACATTAGTTTTTTAACTTTGAATAAAAATGTATGCAGATGTATCCCATGGATTTCAGAAGTCCCTCAGTTATAGATTGACCCTCCTAATTGTGTGTATGGTTCTGTGTTTGTTCTGTTTTAGCTTTTCCATCTGGAGTCGCTCACATTTCTCCACCATCTGCTCGCCTTTGTCCTGATTCATGCCGACTGTACCCACAAACTTTTCCTCTCAATATTGCTCTCTATCGCAGACAAATCCCCAGCTCTGTTTGAGTCCCCAGTCTGGGAAGCGAGCACTTTGGATGGAATATAAATGACATCATTACGTAATATTCAATCTGTTGCTGCAGCAATATCCTCTTCCTCAGATAGCCCCCTCCACCAGCCGCCCCATATGCTCCTGACTCGTCGCTCTCCTGTTCTTTTTTGTCGAGAATATTAAAGAGTTATTAAATTAATCTGTGCTCGCTGGCGCATGTTATTGCAGTGCAGAGATTTGTGGGGTGAATGAAGCCGTTAGGCCGCACCCTAAGCTGATTTATTAACGGTGCCGGGGAATCACCAAATAGACCTGATAACCTGTTTTATTTTGCATAAGTGAACACTTTCCCTCAAATCCGCTTATGTGCCCCTCCTCCCTGCTTTTATTTAATACAAGTTTAGCTTTTTCTTGTGTTTTTCTGTGGCCTGAGGCTGTGCGGTGTTATTGTCAGTGTCTTTGTTAATGCTATTATGAGAGCTAATAATCACACAGGACTGAACTGCATAAAGCAGGCTACTGCAGAGCAATGCACAGGAAGTCATATGATGGACTCGACCTGTCCTCACTTGGGTTTACTCTCCCACTAAGAAAGTTTTTTTTTTTTTTTTCTGGCCGTCTGTTTCTCCGTGTCGTCCGCTAATTGCCAAGTTTAACGAGCTCCTGTAGTGGCTGAAGTGTCCTCGATCAAAACGCTGAACCTGAATTTGCTCCCAGTGACAGGAAAGAACCTTGAATGGCAGCAAGTCTGAATAAGAAACAGTGTCAAGTGCTTTGACAACACAATAAAAATGTTTTTAACTGTTAATATTACTAGTAAATACAGATAACTGGTAAAAACACAGGGAAAAAAGTGTTTGTTTACAGGATAATCATTCAAAAAAACTCTGTATTTTAAATATCTTCTTCAATTGAAATCAGCAAAAAAATCATTATTTTAGATAGTTGTCATTTGAAAATTATGTATATCAAGAATTGAAAAATTATTTTTGAATGTTTTTTGAAAAAATTTGATTTACTTTTTTATGATTTATTTTATTATACTGCGTGTGTGTATATATATATATATATATATATATATATATATATATATATATATATATATATATATATATATATATATATATATATATATATATATATATATATATATATATATATATCTTTGCCTTTACTAAATTAAAAATTTGCTGTCAAATTTGCACCATTTTTCTATGCTTTTTTTTTTTTTTTTTTTAAGAATTTATAGTTTGGAAGTTGAAAAGTGCTTCCTTTATCTGCAGACCATTTGACATTCCTCTTGGTGATTGTCCTCAGTGGCAGGCAGGGATTGACTGCCGTATTTCAGGTTGGCTTTTTTCAGTCTTTCAAAGTAGTTTTGGAAAGAAAGGAATCTGAATCTCTTCTATTGTCAGTCTCTCACTGAACAACTGGATGTTTTCAGCTGCAGAACAGAAAGTTTAGATGAACTGTAAGAAAACAAACTAAAGGCAGAGTGTGTTTGGTCACATTTAATGAACTTTAACAAGACGGTTCATTTAGATTTCACGCCCACCTGCGGTTTTACTCTCCGTTTTTTTCCCATGAATGAAGGAAACATCAGCAGCTAGAGTGTGAATCAGTCTGAATCCATCCCAGAGATGCAGGATGAAGCTGCCCAACACGTGCATGTGTTCCGTGCACGGCCAGGCAGAATCAGCAGATTTAACACCCACTGATTCCACCCCAGATTCCTGCCCTCATTTATCAGAGTGTGTGCCAGCAGTGGAGACATTTAATCCAGCGTGAGATTTTTGGGCTCCTTTGGGTCAACAGTTTAGCTGTTGCTTTTTTTTTTTTTTTTTTTTTCCCCCGAAGCCTCGAGACAAAGTCTGCTTTCAATTATTTCTGCAAAATTGCTTTACAGGGTCCATGCATGATTAAATATTCATTATGTTAAACTAAGCACTTTCTTTGTATATAAATCCATATTAGATTTGGCTGGCAGGCTGCCTGAAGCCACATGAGAAGCAAGAAAAAAGCTTTGGACCTCCTTAGCAGCTCCTTTCTCCTGGTTTGTTTCTGTTCTGATGTAAACCAAGACTTGTTGATATTTTTCTACCTTTATTGTCCTCCTGGCCCCACACACAAACATACACAGACACACACATACACAGACACACACACACACACAGACACACAGACACACACACACACACACACACACACACACACACACACACACACACACACACACACACACACACAGTGTCTGAGTCTGAACGCTGTGTGTGTGTGTGTCTGAGTGTGGGTCTGAATGCTGTGTGTGTTTGTAAACCAGGGGTGAAGAGGGAAGCCATTTCATTCAAATATGAGCAGCTTCCCTGAAAATATTGACCTAATATTTTTCTCTTTCCAAGCTAAACTGACCCCTCTGATTGCTCCAAAGACCTCATGGAAAATAAATTGGGGACTATTTGGAATTCCTGAGTGGATTCTCCGAGGCTGCCTTAGCGTGAGCTGCCCGTGTTTGTTTGTTTTGCGACTGCGGGACGGCTCGGGGTGGTGGTGACTCAGAAGGTATTTGGTTTGTCTTCTGTTCCAGACATCATGAACGGTCAAAACCTGAAGCAGCTGCTGGTTTATTAGAAAGAGTCTCTCTGCCAAGTAATATGTTCCAAAATTTGCTACTGTGGTTTTGTGTCTTATACGGCTTTTTTTCATAATTTATTTTCACTGAACCAGCGTCCAATAAATGCATCCACTCTGCTCGTGTTCTTGCCTTTGGCGGCCTAACTCGTCTCTCTCGACTCGGAGGGCAGCAGCTTGGAAGCGTCTGAGGAATGTGGATCATTCCTGAACGGATCGGACAGAAATGAAAGCCTGAAGTTCTGTAGAATAACAGGAAGAAATAAAAAGGGAGATTTAATAGCAGGAGCTGCAGCCACAACCTCCACGCTGGGTCCACATAGGAGGCGATCGTATGGACCAGGGGTGTCCAACATGGGGCCCGCGGGCCAAAACCGGCCCTCCAGAGGGTCCAATCTGGCCCTCAAAGTGTAAAAATTACAGAGAAGACATTAACTGCAGATTGTAAATTAGTAAAACTATAAATTTAATTTGTAGACAAAGACAAGTTGTTTAGATCAGAAAGTAAAATACTAGATCGCTCATTGTTCTTTTGTCATTTTGTGTCTCATCTTTGTAATATTTTGTCTTGTTTTTGTTGTTTTTCTCTGACTTTTATTTGTCTCATGTTTTTGTTGCTTTGTTTCTCGTTTTTGTTGTTTTGTGTTTCCTTTTTGTCTTGCTTGTGTTATTTGTCTATTGTCATTCTGTTTATCGCTTTTGTACTTCTTTTGTCTCGTTTTTGTCGTTTGTCCATTTTTGTCACTTTGTAACTATTTGCCAAATTTTTTTGTCTCTGGTTTTGTTTAATTTCCTGTTGTTTGTCTCATTTTTTAAATTTTGTTTCTCGCTTTTGTCGTTTGGTATCATTTTTGTTATATTTTCTCGTTTTTGTTATTTTTGTCTTTTTTTGTCTGGCTTTTGTCATTTGTGTCATGTTTTTGTCGTTTTGTTTCTCACTTTTGTTGTTTTGTTTCTTTTTTGTCTAGTTCATGCTTTTTTCTTATTTTTGTCATTTTGTGTTTTGTTTTATTCATTGTTTTGTGCGTCATTTTTGTCATTTTGTGTTTTTTTTGGTCTCGTTTGTATTAGTCTAATTTTTTGTCGTTTTGTTTCTAGCTTTTGTCATTTTTTTGTCTCGTTTTTGTTTGTCCATTTGTCGCTTTGTAATTTTTTGTCTCATTTTTTGTCTCTTTTATTTTGGTTCGTGTCGTTTGTCGCATTTTTTGTCATTTTGTTTCTCGCTTTTCTCATTTTGTGTCTAATTTTTGTTGTTTTGTGTTTCATTTTTGTAATTATTTTGTCTTGCTTTTGTTGTTTTTGTCTTTTTTCGTCTGACTTTTGTCATTTGATCATAAAGTAAAATACTATATAGATACCTGTGTATCTTGGAAAATGTGGAGTTGTTGTTATTTATCGGTTGTTATGTTGTGATTTTACTGGTCCGGTCTACTTGAGATGAAAACGAGCTGAATGTGGCCCTGAACTAGAATGACTTTGACGCTGCTGGTATGGAGGGATGTGGACCAACAGTCTGGGTGGTTTCAGACCCACAGAGGCTCACAGAGTCCGAGTGCATGTTGTGCTTGTAACACAACACTCTCCCTTCGAGTTGCGCTGCATGAAAAGGACGTAGCGTTGCAGAATTAGTTCCCCCTCCCAGTAAAACACACAGTTCACATGACTAAGATAATGAGCTTTCATCAACACACACCTCCAGTGGCTGTTTGTAATGTGAGTGCATCATTAGAAACAGGCTGATATAAGGCAGAGAGTGAGTCAGACTGACCTCGTGGTTCCATCCCTGCGTTATTTACTCAACGCTTTTAAAGGCCAGCGTTGTAAATGTTCCGCGCCCTTTTATTACAATACAACCACTTACAGATAAACTGGAGCAATTAAGCTTTTCATTTGATGTTACTACATTTTAGTTTTATCTTTTGTTTAAATGCTACTGATTTGTAATTTTTTTAGGAGTAAGGAGTTAAAGGTTGTTAAAAACCCGCTACATGATGACATTTTAGACTGAGCATCTTCATTAACTTTTGCAGAAGTTAACAGAGTCGTGATTCATTTCTGTGTTGATTCAAGGCATTACAATACTGAGATAAGTAGACTATTGGTGTTATCACGAGTGTTGTCAGAGTCAGACACTTAGGAAATCTTTTTAATGATGATTATTATTATTATTATTATATGTTAATCTAAAGGCTCTGTGTGTGCAACGTGTGCGAGCCGTATTTGTCATGAGTCACGAGGTCACATGACACCGTGCTATCAGCTGCAGCACCGGCGGTACACATGTTTCTGTGGCCATTTTGTGCAGTTTCTCCATCAACTGCATCACATTCTGTTTCAGTCTGCAGACACAATGATCCAAACTTTCTGTAAGTGGTCCAGAAATAAGCTCAGTGAAGCTGACCCCCACCCACATAAAAATCCAGGCAAACAGGTTGAGTGGTTAGTGCTTCGTTTGTGCTGATTTGTGCTGCTATAGTTTTTGAGATATTAAAGATTATTTTTTAGATAATTCAAACATCATCATCCCCCCCCCGCTTGCTCCAAAATGAACCAGACTGGTCTACTTTTTTAGTGCTTTGTTTGTGCTGATTTGTGCCGTTAATATTTTTGTTTGTGCTGCTATACTTTCTGAGATATTACAGATTTTTGAGTAAAGGTCATTGAATTTTTTTTTTCCAAGATGCTTGTTGATTCGCTGTGAAAGGCTGCTATTTTGTGTAGTTTTTAATGGAGAGCATAGAATGTTCTTAATGCAGTTCATTTTTCAATAAAGTTTTCGAAAAAAATTCACATGCTCCTAAATAAACCTTGAAGCGATTACATTTATTGTCTTATGACAGATATGTGATGGACGAAGTAAAGATAAAGCACAGTTAATTAAAAATGTTATGTTAATTTATTAACATAAAAATGCATTTTACTTTTTTTTAACTGAGCTTTATGGAACAAATTTACACACAAAGGCACAAAGTCATTTCAAAAAGACTTTTTCCAGCAATAGCACAGGTTGAACATCTTCAGAAGGTATTACATTAGTTATTATACACATTATATACATTAACATGTTATACACGTTGCAGATCACAGACATAATCAGTTTGGGTCAATATATGTGATTGTCTGTGGATAAAACTTGTAATATCTCAGAAACCATAGAAGCACAAACAAAAATATTAACGGCACAAATCAGCACAAACGAAGCATTAAAAAAGTCGACCAGTCTGGTTCATTTTGGAGTAAGCTGAGGGCATGATGATGTCATTGCGCAAAAATAAAACTTGTAATATCTCAAAAACGATAGCAGCACAAACGAAAATTTTAATGGCACAAATCAGCACAAACGACGCACTAACCACTCAGCCTGTTTGCGTGGATTTTTTTTATGTAGGTGGGGAGTCAGCTTCACTGAGCTCCAGAAATAGTGCTTTTTTTTTTAACCTTATGGTGACAGAGCTGCCATGCAAGGTGCCGGCCCTGAGAGGAGCACCTTGGGGAGCAACTTCAGTGCCGTGCACATGGATGGGCTGAGGATCGATCTTGTAATTAGTAGACAACCTGCTCCACCACCTGAGCCACGCCGTTGCAGCGCTTGTGTGCTCTCTCTATCCTGCACTGTGTGGACAATCAAGCGCAGAGCGTTTTCCGTTTTGGCACCAAATCTGCCATTTATTTGCAGGAGCTGGAGAAACACACTGACGTTGAATCTCTCACAGTCTCACTTGTGCTAAAACTCCAGCTAATACTAAAAACACAAATAAATCATTCATTCAC
This sequence comes from Amphiprion ocellaris, assembly GCF_022539595.1. Lineage (NCBI taxonomy): Eukaryota > Metazoa > Chordata > Actinopteri > Pomacentridae > Amphiprion > Amphiprion ocellaris. The sequence goes on from NC_072766.1 coordinate 2,062,526, forward strand.
CGACACCACAGAGGTCACTGGTAAAGCTGCAGACAACGTGGTGCACTTTATTCTGTAAACACGCCGATCACCTTATAAAAACGTTTGGCATACATTTTGTAACCATAGCGCCCACAAAAGCCAAAAGTTGAGCCACTAAACCAAACGTAATTAGCATTTTTGAGCAGAGCTTAAGCTGATCGACTGACCACGGAGACAAGATGCAGCAGACTGAGAAAGTAACACCTCAAACCTGCAGGGGCCCAGAGAGGGGCTTATATTACGTCTGGTCACCGTGGGAAATAAATATGTAATATCTGATGGCAAGTGGAATCATTAACTCCACTACACCAGCGCCATGTGGAAGATCATCACAAGTGATAAAGAGTGGTCGTGTAGCTACCACTAAGAGAACAAACTGCAGTTTTCACAGTCCGGTCAGGAGTGCACTAGGAGCACGTTCAGCATTTCCTTTCATGTAGTTGTGCATCCTGAATTCCACCCTCCAGGGTTGGACTGTCAAGGTACACCTCCACTGTAACGCCGCGAGATGCCCAAAGTTGCCGCACATAACCTGAATTGTGGTGCAAACTTTTTTTTTTTTGGCAACAGTAACTCCACACCCTTCTTACTCACTAGATTATTTTTCCTCTCCAGAATGAAATTTAAGTTGAGGGGTCACCATTTTGACACCGTTTAAGAGATTCAGCTCATCACAGCTGGAGGTTGGCATATTAAAATATGTGCTCTTAATAACGTGGTGATATCCTCCCTAGGAACTGTTTTATCATCCCTCATAGCCAATCAATCAGCCACATGCTGTGTTAATCACATAATACACTCTAAATGTCACTGTTATTATATCAAGATCATATCAAATAATTGTACCAGAGTAACCTGATGTCGTCTGTTAAAACCAGTAAGTGACTGGGATAGCTTTTTATATCTTAGTGACATTTGTTAACGATCACCTTCATGGGTTGTATCGCGTCTATAGCTTCAAACGGCAATATCAGCACAAAATGAAAGTCCTCTGTGCTCAGCTTGTACTATAAATGACTCAGTTATGGACTGATAATGCTAAAGAAAACTGTGAAAATTTCAAAACCTGTATGACAGCAGATGTAAACTGGAGACTGTATTCAGGTTTGTGCCAGAACAGTCTTGATTGGTCTGGAACATTTCTAGTGTGCACACCTTCAGAAACTGATAGATAGATAGATGGATAGATGGATAGATGGATGGATAGATGGATAGATGGATAGATAGATGGATAGATACTTCATTAATCTCGAGGGAAATTAAAGATAAAACCCTTTTTACTACTTGTTAGAGATCTCTAATATATGGTGTTCGAATTGCGGGAATTAAAACCTAACTGTTGCTGCGGTGTTGATAAATACCGGCCACATTGACTCTGTTCCGTCCTTCATTCTGTGTTCAATCAAACACTGTGATCCCAGTCGAACATGGAACTCCACTCTCAGGACATGATCGGCTCCTGGAATGAAGAGGGCAAATGGAGAACAATGGGGGAACGAGGGCTTCTCCATTATGAGAATTAATCTAATCGCAGCTCCGAGCTGTGAGCAGGCTTTGTTAATGGGGCTTGTACAGTCAATTATCTTAATTGTTCCATTTACAGAACCTGCTGCATGTTTCAGGAGCGGCCGCTGGAACTTGAGGGATGAGCTCAATCACTCTCCATAATTGTAATTGTCAATAGATTCACTTATGAATGTCAGGGCGTCCATAAGGAGGATGAGTGTAATCGCAGGTCGTTCAGGGTCGGTCGCTGGGGGAGTTTGCTGATGAGAGGCAGATGGAGGTTCAGCCTACGTCCACACTAATGCGTTGTCATTTGAAAACCATCAACATTCAGATGAACATTTTAGAATCATTTTAGAAATAGTCTCCATCCATAGTGTCACGCCTGAAAACACATATCACATGACCGTTCACGTGCACTGGGCGTGCACTGGGCATGCACAGCTCTGCATTAGAAGTCGCATACTTTCTGTTTTAAAGTAGCAGCTGCCCTTACAAAGTACTGCTCCATGTATGCAACTGTGACACTATTTTATCGTAATATTCCATCTTAAAGACCCTCTTGGTTGAAAATCCTCTTACTTACCCTGTTAACTTTATATGTTGGAATCCATACTGTGAATACAACCAGCAGTCAGTAGTAACAACAGCATAAAAATCCAGATTCAGAAAGCCAGTATTTCATACAAACAAATCTAGAAACCAGTCAGCTTGGAGGGTGGGGCTTTCTGTATCATTATTAGTTGTTTTTTTTTTTTTTGCGCCAACGTGTGTGGCTGAAATACTCTAATATTACAACTAGTCAATGTGTAGTCTAGAGTAGTTTGATGGTGTTTGAGTTGTAGGTGAGCTGGTGTGCTGAGCTACAGTGAGTGGAGTGAGAGGTGCTTTTAAGGTCAGTGTCAAAGACTGGAGATAGACTTCAAGCTTTGATTGTCTTACTCATATATATTCATTCAGTCCCTCCAGGATTTCACGGGTGTTTTTCCAGATTGTTGCGTCCTAAAATGCCTGAATTCGCGGCAGCTTTTCTAAAAAATTGCGACATTTAAAGCGTATTTGTTGTGATGAAATTGCAGGAGACGGTGACAGTTGCTAAAAATTTTCATTTTTTTCAGTTTTTAGAACACGTTTCAACATTTTAGTTGACAATATTTGTTCCTAAACTAATTCTTTAATGCTCCAACCCATTTCCACCAGCTGGTACACCACGGTGGGAAACTAGCAGCAGCCAGATACTGGTTTAACAGGAAGTGGTTGGTAGATTTAAGCCACTAAATGATCATTTACTACTGAATGAATCATATTTGGACATATCTGTCAGTAGCTTAAAAAGTTAATTTCACATCCTGGTATTCACACACGTGTTCACACGCTCACGGCTCGTTACGTCCATTAATGAATCTAACTTCCCTTCATTGTTTCAGAGCTCCAACAGATCTGGATCAACAGCTTCCATCACGGTGATCTGTCTGCTCTGTTTCCGCTCCTTTCAGACGTTCTCCTGATATGTTTGGTGGTAGAAAAGTGTTTGTCAGTCGATGGTTTTTGTTTGTTTTCCACCACAATATTTCATGGGTGTAAAACAGTTTAGCTCTGCTTTGGTGAAGAACATCAGGAATTGTTTTTCACCGTCTTTAGCAGTAATTTTTGTTGGTAAATGAGAAACATTAGAATGGGACATACATGCATCTTCAGACCAGAAACAGGAAGTGAATTCAGTGACGTACGTGCGTTACGTTTAGGACTGCTGTGATTGGTGGAACTCATGGGAGGCGGGACAAAATGGTGGAAAAGTTGCAGTGATTTGACAGAATTGCACAATAATTGTGGTAATTGGACAAAACTGTAAGGTGGTGCAGAATTCACGGAGATTGGCTGAATTTGTGTGAATTGTTATTCCTAGAAGGGCTGGTCATAGCAGTCTGTGAACTCTTGGCAGCTCAAGCTTGTTTTACGTTTACAAGAGAAACTTTTTATGTGACATATTTTCCACAAAGGATTGTGAATAGCCAGAAAAGTGCGCTGGCTTGCAGACTGCAAAGTGCAAAACGTGACCAGATGTAGCTGGTCATTCTGTTAGTTTTTGCATACTACATTACTGGGACGTGCTAGATCTTTTTCAGTATGTAGTATGGTCATATGGGTATTGGAACACACCTACAATGACTGATGACACCCATTGAGGAAATGATCATGGATGTCATGGTTTGCTAATGGGTCTCTGTCCACACATCAACACTAAAAGGTCTATTTTCAGCACCCTAAGGCTACCATGTACATGTGGACAGCCTGAACACACCTATAATGCGATATTTTGTAAATTTAAACAGCATGCTATTTGGATTGTACTGATCTGATGAGGCCTCAAACATTATATTTCATTTCTTCACGATTCACCATTCAAATTTGTATGTTTAACTGTCAAAAACCCCGTGTGGTGTCCACCTACCAATGTTTTCATTTGTCTGGTCCTCCTCCAGACTCTATTATCTGTCACAGATTGCTCCAAGTGTGCCCCTGCAAATGGTGTTGAACCAGAGGAATTGCATCCATAAATCACAGAGTGGAAGATAGATTATTTTCACCTGCTGTTTTGCTCTGATGCACTGTCACTGTCAACATCAAAGCCTAATCTTCAGGCGAAGCGTCGATGCAGCGGCTCGCCACGGCTGATCCTGAGAGTGGGGTGGTCTGCTGTACCTCCTTGTACCCACAAACACTGCACTGAAATACTCAGACACTATCACCCTGTTGGGATGCAGAGTCCCCAGTCAGTCAGCTGTACCAGGACACTGAGGAAAGAGACCTTCAGGGAGGGGATGAAGCCTCTCCCTCACATGTGCTTTCTGTTTCTGCTCTCTCTGCACATGCAGCGTTCACTAGTTGCCGTTTCAATTTGAAATTGCTGGAGGATGACTAGAATGGAGGCCCCGTGAAGAAGGTCAAGCACTGGCAGCTATTAAACTCACTTGTCTGAGATATCAAGTGCTCTGTTTGATGAGTCGCACCGCAGTATAATCACTTGTTCTCTCTGCCATGGTGGCCTCTCTGAGCACTGCTTCATCATGTTAGAGGAGCTGTAAAAATTCCAAGATTCAAAAAAAAAAAAAAAAAGGCTCATGATGGAGGTAAAGCAGTGTTTGGCTGAAAGAGAAGATGTTGGTAAAAGATGTGGTGAAGATGAGCAGGAGATCTGATTGTAGGAAAAGAATGAAGTCATTGGGGGTTTCTATCGTCTCAACATTGGTCTTGTTGGTACATCTTATGCTAATTTTGTTTGTTTAGACATTTTTTTGTTTGTTTAGCTGTCACTTTACCTGTCAAACTTTACATTCCTGCATGGCTCAGGATCAACAGTGGTATTTACCAATCTCCATTTGTAGTCATTTTCTAAACTGATTTTTTTAGGTAGATAAAAGCAGGTTTGCTTCTTACTAAACCAAAGTTGGTTTAGATTCTTATTAAACCAACTTTAGCTCCATAAACTGGTTAAAAATTTTAACTCGAACTGTTTTTAACAGCTGACGCATTTACATAATGTGTTTTACTAGCAGCATATCTTGACTAAATTCAATGAAAGGTAGGAGAGAACTGGGTCAATATATAACTGAGGGACTTTTGAAGTCCATGGGGTATATCTTGCATACATTTTTATTAAAAGTAAAAAAAAAAAACTTATGTTCATTATGATCACGTCTTTACAAATTCCATAATTTTTTATTATGGAAACATCACTTATTAATAAAAATGACTGGATATCACTAAAATGTCAACTAAATAACTGTCTGAATCAAATTTTATATGGAAAATAACAAATTGTATCTGTGTTCGAGAAATCATTTTCCACTAAGTTCCCCATTACAAAAACACCACTGAAGGAAGTGTGTTAATTCCAGATCACATGACCTGCTCCACATGATGTCATTTCCTGTGAGTAGAGCATTTTATAAGTCAGTATTGTTCATTTAATTGTAAGAAAACAAACTATTGATTGTAATTAATGTTTCTTTAACCCCTTATGCTTTCTCCTAGCTCCAATTTGTGCATATTCAATACGTACCTCGGAACTTTTTTCAGACACTGGTTGCTTGTAGGACCGGTCGGAGTGTGACCTAAATTATTATGTATCTGTTATTATTCTTATTGTTCTTCTTATTATTATTGTTATTATTATATCCTATGTGCTACAGACAAATTAACAACCTCCACTGGACAGCAAAAACACAAATAATAGAATTTTTTTTGATATAACTATAAATAAATTTTGGCACCAAGGGGTCAGTTGTGCAGCCCTACAACTGCTGTGTGGAAAATTTTAGCCAGACCTTTAAAATCCGGAGTAAAGGTTTCAATAGATATCTACTCATCTTTGATTCATGAAGAAATGCAAAATTTGACAGGCCTGCTGTGCCAAGTTAAGCTACTTATAGCTTAGCAAGTTATTAAAATGTCAGTTTTACAAATTATACTGAAAGATTACACACAGTTTAAACAGTAGACCTCATTTTAGTGAACATTGTTTTGACTGATATATTTCCATGAAACGTTTTTCTTAAGTGAAAATTATAATTACATGTTTATGTTGTCCAGAAGTTTTGTCTGTTGTAGATTTCCTGGCTGCTACGACCTCAGAGGATGTTCATTTTCAGTGACCCTTCGAACTCATCAGCAAGCTTAAGCACACAACACGACTTGGCTGCTACTCAGTCCAATCCAGTAATCACATTACCTCTGAGCAGAGCTGAAGATGTTTTTTTTATAAATAAGCAATCAGCACGGTGGCAAATTTAATTCAGAGCTTCATAATTAACCTTGGGAGGAAAACTCATTTAAGTCTCTTAAATCATCAAATGAGCTCAGGTAAAGCTAAACTTGATTATGCCACAAAAAAAAAAAAAAAGAAAAAATCCCGTTCCAGTCTTTGAGGTGAGGAAATGCTGTCGTTTATGGAAGCCAAAGCAGCTCTCTGTTTGAGCTGTTTAATTGTGGCTCACACATCAATGCAATTAAACTTGTCAGAGGAATACTGACTTTCTGGTTGAATTCACAATGTTAATTAGCCGGTTGGGATTTTTTGAAATAAGTTATTGCTCAGCTTTATCTCATGCTTTGGGTGAGTGATTCCCATAAAGACTAGAGCCTTTCTCTGTGCCTTCCTATCATATGCAACGCGTGGGGTGAAGTTGCAAACTAATTGCAAGGAAGTGTGTAACTAATGATTTCCACAAAGCTGCAGCACATAATGTGTTGCTGTTTAAAATGCAAATTTCCCCTTGTTTATTCAGCGAGTGTATTTAAATTCCAACTCACAAACCTCATACTGTTTCTCAACTTAGATTCACTTCTGGCTCTGCGGAGGTATTAGAGGTGTTTTCATTGGTTTCTCACTCTGACGTATCAGCATTTCTCTTAATGAGCCGTTCAGATTTTTCCTTGAGCAATTGTAGCAGCATCTAAATATTTTATCTGGTTTGTGTGTATGTGGACTATTATTATATTTGAAGCCTTCATTTGCATCATCTCTGAATCCTCCTGATGTTTTCTGAGTTACATACAGCTATAAATAGGAACTACACTTTGTTTTATCAAGCGGAGAACTTGTTCATTCATGTCTGCATTTTAAAACGCAATTAAAATAGTCAACGGCAAGTTTCCTTTAGCCCTCGTGTCGTCCTGTGGGTCCAAATTGACCCGTTTTAAAGTTTAAAAATGTGGAAAAAATAAATATTTTCACAGTGAAACTTCTGATGTCCTCATTTTCAACATTTTTGGGAAACCTTTGAACATTTTTTGGTGGAAAAAAAGAAATGTTGAAAATATTTCTTCAGAACATTCATAAAAAAAATCAACCAAAATCCAGAAAAATTCACTGGATTTTGGTAGATTTTTATGTAAATGTTCTTAAAGAAAATATTTTAAATATAAATACTAAATAAAGTTTTACTGATATATGTAATCACTTTAGATATTTTTAGAATTTTTTTTGGGAGATTTTTACTAATTTTTTCAAAAATATTTACAAGAATTTTTTTTGGACAAATTTGCAGGATTTTATTATTATTATTATTATTTTTTTTTAAAGAAAACTTTTAAGGGAAATTTTTAAGGAATTATTGGAATTTTCTTCCGGAAGGTCTTGCAAATTTTCAGAAATTTGGGGAATTTTTTTGCTGATTATTTGGATTTTTTTCAGACAAGGAAACAATATTTTTTGGTGCCTGTAAATGAGGACAACAGGAGGGTTAAAATTAGCCGAGGTTGTAGCGGTTGCCTGGGCTTTGCCCGTGACCTTTGCGGCTGCCACTGGTGACCGGCTGCAATCTATCAAGATCTAAACTTCCCCTGTGCTCGGCCCAACACATGTCTGAGAGTGGCCACTGACATTAAAACTCAATTACTAAGGCCACTTTCTAAATAATACATTAGCAAAGTGCATTAGCTGCACATCATCTGTTGCCCAGAGCGCAGTGCTCGCACCACCTCTCAATATGTCGGAGCTACAACCATCTGGGAGCTAATGTTTGGAAATGGGTGAACACAGGGATGCAGAGATTTAGCAGCTAGAGTAGCGTTCTGTCTTTTAACATGGAGGAGAGTGTTCTTGTTGGCCTAGATATGCAGTATTTCGCTTATCTCTGGGTAGATTTCATTCCTGAATGCACCAGCTGCAGGTCTTCCATTAATATGGAGAAGCACAGATTGCAGCAGGATGGATGTTTTTCTGGTGGTTTAACTTAGAACATGCTGCCGTATCGCGCACAATTCCTCCTTTTGGTTTGAGTGTTTGTCTGCTTTACTGCCCGACCTCTGGTAAAAGCAACTCTTGATCGGTCCACCGCTTTTGTACTCGCTCAGATACCGTATTTCAAAGATGATGGATGGATTATGGTGAGGTTTCACATCCAAGACTGTTAGATGATGAACCCTGATTACTTAATTCAACCCTGACTTTTCCATTGAGCGTCACCATGAGGTTTAAGGAATGTTTGAGGATATAAGCCAGGAACCATAACATTAAAACCACCTGCCTGTTATTGTGCAGCCAAAACAGCATTAACCTGTCAAGGGATGGATTCCATAAGACCTGTGAAGGTGTCCTGGAGCATCAGACAAGACATTAGCATAGGGGTGTCCAACATGAGGCCCGCGGGCCAAAAGTGGTCCTCCAGAGGGTCCAATCTGGCCCTCAAAGTGTAAAAATTCCTGAGAAGACACTAACTGCAGATTGTAAATTAGTAAAACTATAAATTTAAAATCATTTCTAGACCATGACAAGTTGTTTGGACCAGAAAGTAAAATACTAGATTACTCATTGTTCTTTTGTCATTTTGTGTCTCGTTTTTGTAATATTTTGTCTTGTTTTTGATTTTTTTTTGTCTTTTTTTGTCTGACTTTTTGTCTGGCTTGTGTTTATTGTCTTATTTTTGTCACTTTGTGTTTTGCTTTGTTCATTTTTTTAAGCATCGTTTTTATCATTTTGTGTTTCTTTTGTCTCGCTTGTGTTAGTCCATTTTTTGGTTGTTTTGTTTCTCACTTTTGTCATTTTTTTGTCTCGCCAGTTGTGTAATTTATTGCCTCATTTTTGTCATTTGTCCGTTTTTTTGTTTGGAACTTTTTTGTGTCATTTTGTGTTTCCTTTTTGTCTTGCTTGTGTTTTTTGTCTTATTTTTGTCATTTGGTGTTGTACTTTATTTGTTGTTTTGTGTTTTGTTTTTGTCATTTTGTGTCTTCCTTTTGTAGTGTTGTGTCTCATTTTTGTAATATTTTGTCTTGTTTTGGGCTTTTTTTGTCTGGCTTTTGTTCTGTTGATCATAAAGTAGAATACTAAATCATTCAGTTTGAGGTAGCTGTGACTAAATGTTGTGTGTCTTTGTCGACACTGTGATGTGAAAGTTGTAATGTGGAAATGATAAACTGAGGCTGACTGTTGCTGAAATTGAATTTATTTTTCTTAAAAAATTTCAGGTTGTTCATGACGTTTTGTAAAAAGATAATTCCTTAAATGTGAACTCTTGTGCACTAAACAAAGGAAATTTGTTGGAATTTTAGTGGTTATTTATAGGTTATTATGCTGTGATTTTACTGGTCCCGCCCACTGGAGATCAAATTGGGATGAATGTGGAACCTGAATTAAAATGAGTTTGACACCCCTGCATTAGCAGCAGGTCCTTCCAGTCTTGGGAGTTGTGGAGTAAAACATGCTTGGATGTGACTTGTGTTTTTGCAGAGTGGCCAGGCTCATCTCCCTTTAGGGAATATGGTTGTCATGGAGGAATGTAGGAGGTCTGAAACAATGTCTCGGTATGTGGTTGTCAGAATGGGCATCTGATCAATCTGAGGCTATGAAGTCCCAGTTACAACAAGTCTGTGATGTTCTGACACCTTTTTATTGCAGCCACCAATAAGGTTTCCAGCTATTTGTGCTGCAGAAGATCAAACCACATGTTCTAGCTATCTCGCCGTCATTATTTGACCCTTGTCAGAGTCACTTAGATCATTACGCCTGTCCAGTTTTCCTGCTTGCACCACATCATCTTCAAGAGACTGTCCACTTCACTGCCTAATGTCTGCCATTAACTGACAGGTGCCACTGTAACGAGATAATCAGTGTTATTCACATCACCTGTCAGGAGTTTTAATGTTGCAGCTGATTGTGGAGCTTGACGACTTTAACAATCATTAGGTTGAGATGTTTGTTTTGAGTGAAATGGACAAACACCTGTTGGATGGATTCTTATTACATTTGTTTGGCGATCTCGTCACTTGTTAGCATTATTATAGCGGATTTATTGATGAAGTGTAATCTACATCACAAATCATGGGCCAGAGTCTAAGACTTGACTGTGTTCAAATGGTAAAGATCTCCAAAAAATCACCAAGAGAAGTCAGCATTCGAGGGCAGCAGGATTTATTGTCGACAAAAAAACCCAGGAGTAGTTCTTAGCAGTGATAACACCCCAAGAAAAACCAGAGATACTGAGCTGTGCTTTGTCTTTATGCTGTGAGAGTTGGTCAGTTTTCCACGCCTATGGTTTGTATGATAGAAGTGACAGTTTTGACACCATAATATCTTTCTAAATCTATTGGTCAGATCTTGTCACCAAAATATCATCCTTCATTATTAGGTTACATTTTACAGAGGACATGCGCATTAGGTTATCATTAGGTCATGATTCGTAGACTCTACTTCCATCTTACCTCATTGTTCTGACAGATTTCATGCATGATATACTTGAATGTATTGTTATGATTCCAGTATATATTAAAAGTTATCATGCCTTAAGTATACACCATGATGTATTGAGCACTAAAGCATCAAAGTTACAAATCATACCTTGTGATGTATATCTAATATTAGAATATTCATCATTAAGTACTTATATATAGCACACATACACTACTCATCAATTCAAATAGCATTTGAAAGGATTACATCATCATTCACTTTCAGCACATTGTACTCAGAGAATATTACATTACGTTGTCAGCATGCTGAGTCTAACATTCAGTTCCAAACGCTGCCTCTAACAGCAGCTCACACACTCTTATATTTTGGATTAATGCAGGTTAATCTTTGCCCAAAGCGACGGTCTAATATGGAACAATACCTTGATTCAATCTAACTCTTTAGTTTTCATTTAAAATGTTTTTTTATTCATTCTAATTCTCTCTCGCTGTTTTCCTTTGGCAGGAAAACTGTGAGCTGAAAGTAAGAACAAAACACAGGGAAGGTACAGTAAACGGAGATAATGTTTTCCTTGGAATTCTGCGTCGCCCTGCTGTAGCTGTAATCCCTACATTATTGACTGTGCTGTGGTTTATACACCACCATATTGGTAACATTAAGAAATAGAAGCGGCTTTAAAATCCATCCGCATGTGGTGTGTTCGTAATACCGTATCCATAACTCTGAATTTGACTGTACAAAATCCCATTCAGGAATGCTGCTGATCAGGGCTGCACCATCTGCCGCCGCACAAACACAATACAAACAAATACTATAAATAGATTACAGGAGGCCTTATCCTTTCTACACACAAAAAGATGCTCTCTGTATTTATTCAGTGGAGAGAAATTTGCTAATCTGGCTTTGTTTCACTAGGAAGCTTCATTTGTCTGCTCTGTCTTTGGGTAATGAGTCTTTGGCTCAAAAACACAGCAACTGTTAAAGTGGCTCATTGGAATGCATCGGGTCACCTGGACTGTTCCTCTCCCAGCCACGGTAAAGCAGAAACTTGTACGATGGAAGTCAAATTAATTTGTCCTGTAGCAAAAATAAAATGCTTTTCCCTATTTTAAGTCATGTATTTGATGTTCTAGTACCAGATGGCCATATTAAATGTGAATAAAGTTTCACAAAACAAGAAAACACCTCAGGCTTTAGACAGTTAGACCCGAGATTTTCAGCGATTTTCTCGACTTACAGGACGATTTGATGTCAGTTTATCACAGATTTCTGGATATGATCATTTGCTCCAGGCACAGCATGACTTCTTGGTGAATATATGTACATAAAAGGATCTTCTCCATCAGAATTAAGCTTTCAATTTATTCCAACGTTCAAAATAAGTGACAGGAAGACGCTAAATGGCTGTCTGGTGACAACAGAATAACATTTTACATTTCCACTTTAGTTGACATTTCCTTCATGTAAATAGGGGCACATACAAAAAACGATGATATACTATTTGTTATCGAACGGCTAAATCCACTGTTATGTCATAGGATAAGCAGGTAATAAGTGTTATATTTAACAAATACAGACTCTTTGTTACTGTCGGTGCTGCTTAGTCGTGTTCTGGATTGGATTTGAGAAGCTGCCATTTCCAATCAAGAACAAGAAATTATGTTACTTTGTAGGTTAGCAAGATGCTCATAAGCTGTCCCGTTGCAGGCTTCCAGAAGTCGGCCAATCAGAATAATGTGGACTTAATTACTCTAGTATACAAACATGACTGACAGTGAGACACTTTATGGTTGTTTGGCAATACTAGAAGAATAGCTTATTCACCATATTACCTTTGCGCTTTAGTCGACATTTCCTTCAAGTAGACCTATTACTAACGGCATATAGGAAAAGGGTTTGTTTTCGAAAGGCTAAATCCATTGTTATGTGACAGTATAAGCAGATGGGTCAATATATAATTGAGGGACTTTTGAAGTCCATGGGATTTATCCTGCATACATTTTTTTATTGAAAGTAAAAAAAAAAAAAAAAAACTAATGTTTTTATGTTCATTATGATCATGTCTTTACAAATTCCATAATTATTTATTATGGAAACAATCACTTTTTAATAAAAAATGAGTGGCTATCACTAAAATGTCAACTAAATAACCGTCCCAATTTAATAACAACCACCGTCTAATTAGCTAAACAACAATAAAACGAGCTGATTCAGAAATAGTTCTTTTATTAAGCTGAGATAATCATGACAGATATTTCTTTTTGCAATGTATCAAATTTTATATGGAAAATAACTAATTATTGTATCTGTGTCCCAGAAATCCCTTTCCACCAAGTTCCCCATTACAAAAACACCTCTCCAGGAAGTGTGTTAATTCCAGATCACATGACCTGCTCCACATGATGTCATTTCCTCCTGAAGAAAAGACTGGCCAGACTCCAAGGCTTTCTGACTTATTTAATATAAAGTAGTCAACCGGTTTACTACAATATCATTAGAATAACTTTCAATTTCAATTTTACTCAATTGTATATATAATATTTAGAAGAATCTTTGTGTAAAAATGCCATGTGGTGTTTGGTTATAGGCGGCCATTTTGATTTTAGGTCTGAAAACAGCAAAGATGTCAACTATGTTACAAAGAGTCCCGCAGTTATATATTGACCCAGATAATAAATGTTATATTTACCAAATGAAGACATCCTGCTGTCATTTTATTGCTGCTCTACAGTCATATTCTAGATCAGATTTGAGCTGCCATTTCTATTCAAGAACAAGAAATCATGTGACTTTGTAGATGCTATCAAGCTGCCTCTTTGCAGGCTTCCAGAAGTCGGCCAATCAGAACAATGCAGGCTTTTATAAATGAGGGGCCACGAGGAGCCCAGAGCTAGTATTTCATGCTTTACCTGCTCAACCGTAGAGCTGCATAACCATCAGACTGAGATAAATACGGATTTCTTTTCAACTGTAAATCATGCAAAGCTACTTTAGTGGAGCCCCAGCATTAAAATACAGAGCTGGAAATGAACAAAACATTCCCCTTTAACTCACAATCCCTGGCTGGAGCCTTTGTAGAAAACAGTTAGCAATCATGAGCTATAAAAGATAAATACATTTGCAAGTGATTGCCGTTAAGCCGGTTCCTCATCAACACCAACCAGGACATGACGGTCCCTGCCAAGAGCAATGAAAGCTCTGGGTTTTGCATCCACAGAAAATATTGGAAGGAATTGTTGAGGGATAAACACTCTCAGCCAAAGTGGGTTGGATGTTTTCCTTGTGTTCCTGGCACAGCCTGCAGTTTCTGCAGCTGTCAGTGGTGTGGTTTTGCTAAGGCGCTGTGAATCCCAGGCTGACTTTTCACTGGCTGTGGTTGTCTTTGTGATGACAGTGTTGAGACTGATCTCAGTCCACCCACACTCATTAAAGTCTAGTATGCATAGTTTTCTATCACTCTCCCTCCCTCTCTGTTGTCCTTCTTTTAAACTCCAAGTATTTTTTACGGTTAGGTTGTGTTGTTTTAGAGTCCATATACCGCTGCACAAAATAAGTCAGAAGTTTTGTCCTCATTTTCGCATTTACTGACATTTTTGATTCAAATTAGCCATCTGCATCACTGCAAGTTTCTAGTTTGTCACTCAACATTTGCAACCATCGCTCTATGTTGGGAAATTCTGCCAATTTTCAGTCTTCTGCCATTTTGCAGCAGGAATTTGACACACAACCAGGAAAACGGAGGTCTGTGGAAAGAAGCAGTGCATGCATTTGCTTTCCTTACATTGAAAAAAAACAACTTAAGGTTCTGTGTTTATTGTTCCAGGGCCTGAAGTAGCTTTGAAAAGTGGATGCCAGGGTGGCAGCTGGCCACCAGCTTTTGGATGCCACAGATGATAGAATAGCTGTTATATCTTAATGTTTTTTAATTGCAGCAATAATAGGGCTGTGTAATTAGACCACATATTTGACTTAATTAAAAAGTCTAGCAGGAATTATTATACATATGTCACATATACAAAAGCAAAAAGTTATACAACAACAAGTGAGAAATTAAAATTTGGAATCTAAAGGGTCCACGCTGTGTGGACACATTATTTGACTGCAGTAAGCACAACACAGGACAGAACAAAGCAATCAGGGGATTCAGAGTTTAGCAGTATTTGTATTATTTATATTATTTATTACTTTAAATAAATAAATGTCACTCAGGATTCACTTCCATGAGCTTGTGTTTACTGGGCTGTCCAAATAATTAAAAGATGTCTCCTTTAAAGATGGATTTTGTGCCCTGGTGTGTTTGAAAAAAAATAGTTTTATTAATTGTTACTGAGGTAAAAATATTTTTAGGCATTATCGACTGGCCATAATTATAAGACCCACCTGTCAGATTAGCTTTATTAAATTACACCAACATTTTAATGCAACCTTTTCTTATCCATTTTCATTTATCTTCAAGAAGCTGTAGTGACTGAAAACTATTTTTGCATTTCAAAGCGGCTGCGGTGGTTTATTTTTGTGTGAAAGGCTAATAAAATGTGCCTGCAATCATAAATAAGTCACTTATTTATCATGTCACAGAGTAAAATCAACTTGCTTGTTGTTTAGCTAATAAAACATCAGGTGATATGGACAAGGTCAGAATACTCGGAGGCTCTTGGCCAATCTAACATTCAGAACAAATGAGTCAGGTGTTGGTGAAGTGCAGGAAATATGAGCAGCTCAGGACCACTTCCCCTATTAGTTTTTGATAAATATGCCTTTTGTTTAATTGGTAATTCCTCTCTTTCCAAGCAGCAGGGCTGAAAAGACCAGTTAAGGAGACTGCGCTACAGTTCCTAACTACCTTTACTGTCCAGGTGTAGTTTTAACATCACTATTAATTGCCCCCGGTTATCTATATTTGAGGCCGGATCACTGTGGGGCCGGATCGTAAATCACTTGGCCAAGATAACACTATCATAGATCTGCAGACCAAATAGATGACGGCTATATAGCCAGAAGTTTATGTTTGATTTGCCCCTTGGAAATAACGGCAATTAAGTGCCTTCTGCACCATTGGCCCTATTACCTGTTAGGGACATTTAATGGAGAACACAAAGAAACACACACAAAGATATTTCAATTTTTGATTGAAATATAAAATACTAACTAAGCAATACATTGTCAACAATACAGCTGTGCAAATCTGTATAGTCTGCTGTTTGGATCTCTGCTTTACAAACTTTGACAGCGATGACTAAAGTTTATTACACAGAGTGACAGCAGAAAACTGAGTGTTACAAGCTCACAGATGTTGGTAGAAAAGAACTCTGATACTGGGATAGACTTAATGCATCGGGCTTGTACTGCACTATAAAGGTACTTGGCATAACATCTAAGTTAACAATGTAAAAGGTTCTTGTTTTTGTTTTTGCTCATGTGTCATATTTAGTTATGGAAGCTGCAGTGAAAGCTGCTGCTTCTTCTCTTTATGGTAGCTGCAGATCCACCTCTCATCACCAGCGATGATCCTTCACAGGGTTTGAATCATCCCAGCAGCTGACTGATACTAAATGTGATTTTTTATTTTGCTCTGTTGCTGAAATTGCAAATGATTAAACCATCATGTAGGTCTATTTAGGGATGGTTTCAAATCTGTTTTACTGGATCAAGTAAAATATGCAAGCAATTCTGAGGATTTGTTTTGATTTCTCATCAGCTGGGTTGCACTGACATCAACCAAATGGTGACTGATGTGTTGTCTATTAGAAAATGCACCATTTTGCCATGATTGAACCTGTGTCTGATTGAAGTTATGTGTGATAAAACACTACTATATGGCTCTAAATGGAGTTTAAAACAACCACTAAGAATTATTTGCACTGTGATATGATCCCATTCACCAAATTTGACTGTTATTTATCCTGTTGGTTATGTAGCATGTTTTTTATTTCTCTTGTGGACAGATTTCAGAGATTCTTCCAATATTTTGATAATTTGATAAATCTATATAGATTTGTGCTAGTTTTGACCTCTCCAGGTTGGGCAGTTGGGCCAGAAGATCATATGATGATGTTTTCAGGTAGAATCTCAATGCACGATCTGAATCACAATTCTCCACGCTGATTTTGTAGAACTCATGCGATAACATCATCAGCTTTGCAAATGATCTTAATTTGGCATATGATCTGCTTTTCACAAGAGTTGTACAGGTCCTCTCATCGAGAATGCCATGTGTAAGTATTTTGTTTGGAAAGTTAAGTCTCTGCTTAACCAGTGGTAACAAAACATGTGTGACACTGATACAGCTGTTGATAGCAAGGTTTCATTCCATATCCTCATTCTTCACCATTACAGTAAGCACATGTTGCGTACTCAGAACCATACCTTATATTTTTCCATCTTTACATTGTTGTATTAACCATTTTCAAACTAGCTGATAGTTACATTTGGTCATTACTATTAGTTTTGGTTATTAACGCTTGATAGGTACTTTAATTTGTCAAATATGTTGGTCTTCATTGGACTGTACAGTGGCGTGGTGGTTAGAACTTTCACCTTGCAACTAGAAGATCCTCCGTTCACGTCCCAGCCTTCCTGGGATCTTTCTACGTGGAGTTTCCATGTTCTCTCTGTGAATGAGTGGGTTTTCTCCAGGTTCTCCAGCTTCCTCTCACAGTCCACAAACATGCTGAGGTTAATTGGTGATTCTAAATTGTCCGTAGGTTTGAATGTGTGTGATGGTTTGTCTCTATATGTAGCCCTGTGATAGACTGTTACCTGTCCAGGTGTCCCCTACCTTCACCCTAAAGTCTGGGTTCTGCTTTCTGCACGAATGTGAGGCGCAGAAATGAGACACATGGAAATCCGCTGGAGAGAACGTGTCCATATGCGGCGTCTGCTCCCAAACTGCAGGGGGCAGTGTATCGCAGACACACGTCTACCTGGTCTACTCCAGTACTAAACTAGAGTAGAAGAAGTTATCCATTGTTTACACCACTTACAACATGGCATTTTACCGAATAGCTGCATTTCAGCAGTTAGTTTTAATTTCACACCATGAATTGTTCATTACCTGGTTACCATGGTGATCTCCGTGTGATGAATCGTATAAATGCCTGGATTTCTGAACTTCTGCTGCTAGGAGCTCCTGTTTTTCCACCGGTTTTCTGAGTGTCTCCGTCAGTGTTGTTAGAAAAATGTAAAGGTGAACGAAGGGTAGATTTTCCACTTGAGAAGGGCCGTGTGAGGGGGCGTGGCTGCTAGAATGACATAATTCATCCACACCGAGCCGCACGGACCTCTCGGATGCATCAACCATAAAAGAAGCTACAGTCAGCTGGGACAGACTCCAGCCCCCCGCATCCCTAATGAGGCGCTGTAAAGATAATGGATGGATGTTCAGTTGTGGTATAAAGGTCTGTTTTGCTTCTGTGGATAAACTTAAGACAAAGGTACAACATCTATGGATTTTTGCATGTTTCTACTTCTGGGTGATGTAAAAGTAGAGCCATGCACTATATCTATAAGGCTGTGATTTTAGTTTAAAATTGCGTAAATTTGCACCTCAGTAAGCACGCCATTATCTCTTTTTCAATTGAAATGCACAAGACTATTTGAGATGATTATTCGGCCCTCAGCCAGCCTCAGATGGAGAAGATAGGAGTGTGGAGGAGCCTGGGTATAATTGCACCAGGAGCTGGAGGGGGCAGTAGAGCGTAGTGTGTTTTCAGCCGCTGGGTGGAAATGAGTAGAGATGAGTCGTGTGTGAGTGGGGCTACTCACAGGATGCCACTAGAGCCGTCCAAGTGGCTTTTCAAACAGACATAATTGCTTTTCTTTTCAACGGAGCTCACGCTGGTTACAAGAAAATAGCATACTGAGCCTTTTTTCATTTTTTTCTCTTCTGTAGACTGTTTTCTCTTTTTTTTTTTTTTTTTAAGGGAAGCTCTTTTTAAGGAAACCAACACTGTCACATTGAATGTGTTTAGCAGAGATCACACAGTAACCCCTATTATTAGCTGCTGGCTACGACACAGCTTTCATGTCATGCTTTTTTCTAATGCATTCAAACATTTTCAATTGAATTATGAAATATTTTACTCGAGCTTAGCCCAGTGAAAGCTACAGGAAGAGCTTCCAGTGTGTGTCAGACACTTAAGACTCTTCCCTGTTTTCAAGTGTGCAACACAAACAGTGAAGCTCTTAAGATCTCTTTGATGAGGAGCCATTTTGGTGCTTCAGCGTCACGTAATGTCTGCTGTTTTATTCCAAAGCTCTTATCATCGTACATCTGTTAGTTCTGAAATGAAAGGAGACATTTTCACCTTTGCTACAGGAGGTTGAGGCTACATTTGTCAGACTTCACAGACTTCATGTGGATGCACACGTGGATGGGTTTTCTTTGTAGAAGTTTACTTCCACTGCTGTCATATTTTCAGATGGAGATTAGAGAGTGAAATATGAGGAAAACGCACGCAATATATAATGTTTCAGCAGCCAGAGCACAGCAAACACACATTAAAAGAATTGAACATTTTCAATAATTGAAATACATTTTCTGGCCTTATTTTTGCATTAGATCATATGTAGTTTTCCTGTTTTTATGTTTCATGAAGGATAGTTACTGATATAGAAACAAATTCTATATAAAATTTAAAGATTTTTTAAAAGAGTTTTGACAGATTACAGATGCTTATAGATGCTACACTTATTACAGCACCTTCATTCAACATTTCTGTTGTGAAAACTTCTGCAATTATACAAGACATCTCTAATTTTTAGCAAATTCATGCAAAATTACAGAGCTGATGGTTCTCTTTTTGTGAATAGCTGCTATTATAGTATACTACTAATAGTCACTACTGTGTCTAGCTTAAAAAAATGTATTTTAAAAGTATATAAACTTGAATTTAAAAGTTAAATCTCAAAAAAACAGAAAAAATCTGTGAAATAATGACACACTTGCGAGTGTATTTAACCCTCTTTTAAAATGAAATAAATAATTTTCTTTAAAAATGTAATTTTTTTGGCTATTTGCTGTTTTTTGTTTCTACATTAGATGTGTAAATTCACAATCTACTTTTTTGGCATTTTTCAACATTTTTATGTGCTTCTATTCAAAAAACAAAGAAGAATCTGTAAATTAAAAATGAAAATGTACATCTGTAGAGTTGCTTCTTAATAGTGCAGGCAGGTAAACCTTTGAATTCCCTACGAAATAAATGAAGCTCTGTAGTTCAGAGTTGAAACCAGGTGTTGGTCTGTAAATTATGAAGTTTTCATGAGTAATTTTGCTCTGCAGCTTCTCTTCAGAATAAGTCTGACTAACCTGGAAGTTTATTTTCGACTTGTTTGAACATCTACCTCGTCTATCTTGACATAATAATCACTGAAAGTAGCTTTGAAATATCAGCAGTTCCCATGGTGATAATAATGTCAGAACAGGCAGCCGGAGCTCAGAAAGTAGAAGCCAGGTGATAATAAATGTTCTGCAGGTCCTATTCACACACTTGTTGGTAACTTTGTGATAATGTACCTTCTATCCAGACTGTTTTACAGATGTTAGAAGGTTTGCCAATGAAATTCTCCCATATGTTTGTCCTGCATCACCTTTATTTGCGGAAACACTTAACACGTCCGAACAGTCGCAGCGGACTCCACCCTCCGTCACGCCTCCACTCGCCTTGTGTGCCCTTTTGTCTTTGTCCACTGTTTTCTATTCAGTAGCTGAATCTATAAACCATCTAATATGGCCGGTGACTTTCACTCTTCTGATAGGCCGTCATGTGCTGCCAAAGCTAATATTTGTTTAACGTTTTATTGGCAGTGGCGAGTTGAAAACAGTGAGGTTGCGCTGTGGCGTTGTCTTAATAAAAGGACTTTGTCTGCCATTAAATGTTAACTGTCCTGCTGGCAGCCAAACTCCACAGATAATTGCCTCAGCTGAGGTGAAGGAGGGATATCGAACGCTGACGTTGTCGTTACTGCGCTTGATTTATCGGCTGGATTCTTCACACACACCTTGAAGTTGATGCAAAGGACTTTAACCCTCATGTCGTCCTGCAGGTCAAAATTCACCCATTTTAAAGTTGGAAAATGTGGAAAAAATAAATATTTTCACAGTGAAACTTCTGATGTCCACATTTTCAACATTTTTGGGAAATCTTTGAACATTTTTTGGTGGAAAAAAGAAATGATAAAAATTTTGTGTAAAATCAACCAAAATCCAGCGAATTTCACTGGATTTTGGTTGATTTTTTTTGTGAATGTTCTTAGAGAAAATATCAGACTTACTGATATATATAGAATCACTTTAGATATTTTTAGGATTTTTTTTGGAAGATTTTTACTCATTTTTTGAGAAGATTTACAAGAATTTTCTTGCCAAATTTGATGGATTTTTTTTTTAAAATAAAACTTTTAAGGGAAACTTTTAAGGAATTATTGGAATTTTCTTCCTGAAGGTTTTGCAAATTTTCAGAAATTTGGGGATTTTTTTGCTGAATTTTTGGATTTTTTCCAGACAAGAAAACAATATTTTTTGGTGCCCATAAATGAAGACAACAGGAGAGTTAATAGAACAAGTACATATTTGATTACTTAGTCTCCTGTTCTTTACACATTCTTGTATATCTCAGGATTATTTCTGATTCTTTTGATGATATTTGCATTCTTGCATGTTTAAGTTCTGTCATATTTCACCACTTTCTCACATGTTTTGACCATAAACAGAATTCATAATCTCTCACATCATTCACAACATGAAGAACACTTCTTCTCCTACATTTTAAAACCAGTAATTTGTCACCACAGTGTGGAAAAGATGATAGATTCTTGCCAAACATGTCACCAAGGCTACAGGTTCACCTCCTGAGAACTGTGTTTGGTTTATTATTGTGATGTTTGAGTCCTGTGATGCTGCAGCTTAGTTCTCAGAATGAGGCTGCAAGAAAAAGAAAAAAAAACACAGTCCATGTTCGGAAATCAAATATTGCTCAAATTGCAAACGTTAGTTACTTGCCAAGCAGTTTCAAGCTGACCTTCAGGCACAAAGTAAATCTGATTCAACCCAAACCAACCAATGGCAACACAGAGAAAAAGGCCCACATGATAAATTAAGAAAATCTCACTGAAAAACAGAGTTAGATTTTTAAGAGCACTGAATCTGAATGACTTTAAATCTCGTCCTCAAAAGACAGAGACTCTGAAAACTTGTCAGAAAGCAGCCAGTAATCAGTCAGTGAAGTTAAAGTTGTAGTCCAAACCCAGATGACAAACAAAAACCCAACTAGTTCAACTACTACAGGGAAAAAATTAAAGCTACACGGAACACAAATATAAAAGCGGCATTCAAATGAGTAACAGTTAAACATCTACTTTCTGTTGTTATTGTTAGAAAATGATTACATTTAGGCAAATCTGCACAAAAAAAGTTGAGAAATCTTCAACTGGTGACAAAGAAGTTAATCCACACCCTCACCAGGTGCGGCCAGGTGTGACCAGCGGATATAAAAGTCCACCTTAAAATGCAGCTTTAGTCGGATAACACAATGAATGCCACAAATGACAAATTAAAGACCAGAAGTGGATCTTGATATGTTGGTTGCTGGTATGTCAGTTAGACTTCACATAATTCCACCATTTGTCATTTTTCACAACATGCTGCGACAGACAACCTTCCACATGATGTTCTGATCAAATGCGTCTGAAAATCTGGTCCACCAAAATGTCCACCAACTTCATTGAGCATCTCAGGAAAAATGGGACGATACTCTGCAGCATCAACGATCTTATTAACTCTATCAGATGTGTGACTCGTTCCTACCTGTGATTTCTGGTCTCTGGCCTGCTTTCGATATTTCCATTTTAGTTTCCAGTGTAGTGCAGACTCGATTGCTTCATGATGTCTGTTCTGTTGTAGAGATGCTGTGTGTTTTAGCAAAAGAATGAATAGAATTTAATACACTTACATGCTGCTTTTACACTTTTTGTTCAGTGTAAACATTAAAACCTTTTAAACCAATTTTATCTGAATTCAGCTCTTGGATTTCAAACCCAAAGCTTCAACTTCCTCTGCAAATATCAAACTATACTTGACTTGTTTATAGTGTTTGCATTTACAATTTTCTTTCAAAATTGTCCTTAAATTAACTGAAACTATTCTATTCGCTGTATTTTATAGCAGTTGGTGAAAGAAGCAATGACTCTGATTCTTTTTAACTTCAGTAATTAAAAAAAGTTGAAAAGAACATATGCTATCATCTCACACTGGCAGAATTTTACAGACATTAATATCTGCATCATTTTGAATTTAACTCCTCTTTATATTGTAATCTCTTGTTAACATGATTAAAACTCAATAGTGTGTCAGCAAATTCCTATAGATACTAGTTTTCTCACTCCTCCTAAATGTCAGTTTTAATATCCCATTTAATGAAGTAAATCTGGGGAGTAAAAATCCTCATTATTGACTTTGTGAACTCATATGGATGCAGTATAGGCCTGACCATTAGATGGCAGTACTAACCATGAAAGATGCCCTGTGTGGTTGTTGATACCCCTCCTGCCCCACCCCCACCTTTGCTGCTCTCACATCAGTCTGAGAGACACAGAAAACCCATATTTCTTTGATCTGTGTGCTTTTTTTAATTCCTCCTCGGTGCATGTGACTTTTGATTTGAGCTTTTCTAACCTGCCTGGTGGCTGCAGACCTGTGGACAGTGAACTCAAACACTGTAAACACTTAACCTGAACTAACACAAGCTCCAGCTAGCATTTTACAAAAGCACAGCGATTCCTCTCAAACATCTGTATGCTGCAAATAATAGCTGAGATAACATGGAAACCTCCTAGTTAGTAATTGTTTCCTTATGATGAACAGAGAAAAACAAAGCAAATGTCAGATACTCCACACACACAACAAAATTACAGACAGGAAACACAAAACGACAAAAAGGAAACCAAAAACAACAACAACGAGAAACAAAACAACAAAAACATGAGACAAACGACAGAAGTCAGACAAAAAGACAACAAAAACAACACAAAATTTTGCAAAAATGAGACACAGAATGACAAAAACGAGACACAAAATGACTAAAAATGAGGCAAACGACGCAAAGTAAAACACAAAAGAGACAAAAAATTAGACAAGTTACAAATTGACAAAAAAATAACAAATGACACAAACAAGACATAAAATGACAAAAGTGAGAAACAAAACAACAAAAATAGAGACAAACAACACAAGCCAGACAAAAAAACACAAAATGACAAATACTATACACAAAACAACGAATAAAACAAAACACAAAATGACAAAAATAAGACAAAAAACACAAGCGAGACAAAAAGGAAACACAAAACGACAAAAACGAGAAACAATGAGAAAAACGTGAGACAAATGACAAAAGTTAGACAGAAAATGACAAAAAAACAACAAAAACAAGACACAAAATGACAGCAAGGAAACACAAAAGACACAAAATGACACCAGAGACACAAAATGACACCAAAGAGACACAAAATTAGGACAAAATGACAAAAACGAGACACAAAATGACAATAGTGAGAAACAAAATGACAAAAAGGAAACACAAAATGGCAAAAAATGAGACAAACGACACGAAATAAAATGTTTTACAAAAGCACAGAGATTCCTCTTAGATCAGGTCATTCCACAAACCCTCGCTTTGCCGCTCAGACGGTGAGCCGGCCGTGATTTTTGAACTGCTGTCCTTGCTATCGGC
Organism: Amphiprion ocellaris; assembly: GCF_022539595.1. Taxonomy (NCBI): domain Eukaryota; kingdom Metazoa; phylum Chordata; class Actinopteri; family Pomacentridae; genus Amphiprion; species Amphiprion ocellaris. The sequence goes on from NC_072766.1 coordinate 2,086,973, forward strand.
TGATTTTTGAACTGTCGTCCTCGCTATCGGCTGATTTTTGAACTGCTGTGCTCGCTATCGGCTGATTTTTGAACTGCTGTGCTCGCTATCGGCTGATTTTTGAACTGCTGTGCTCGCTATCGGCTGATTTTTGAACTGCTGTCCTCGCTATCGGCAGATTTTTGAACTGCTGTCCTCGCTATCGGCTGATTTTTGAACTGCTGTGCTCGCTATCGGCCGATTTTTGAACTGTCGTCCTCGCTATCGGCTGATTTTTGAACTGCTGTGCTCGCTATCGGCCGATTTTTGAACTGTCGTCCTCGCTATCGGCTGATTTTTGAACTGCTGTGCTCACTATCGGCCGATTTTTGAACTGCTGTCCTCGCTATCGGCTGATTTTTGAACTGCTGTGCTCGCTATCGGCTGATTTTTGAACTGCTGTCCTCGCTATCGGCTGATTTTTGAACTGCTGTCCTCGCTATCGGCCGATTTTTGAACTGCTGTCCTCGCTATCGGCCGATTTTTGAACTGTCGTCCTCGCTATCGGCCGATTTTTGAACTGTCGTCCTCGCTATCGGCTGATTTTTGAACTGCTGTCCTCGCTATCGGCTGATTTTTGAACTGCTGTCCTCGCTATCGGCTGATTTTTGAACTGCTGTGCTCGCTATCGGCCGATTTTTGAACTGTCGTCCTCGCTATCGGCCGATTTTTGAACTGCTGTGCTCGCTATCGGCTGATTTTTGAACTGTCGTCCTCGCTATCGGCTGATTTTTGAACTGTCGTCCTCGCTATCGGCTGATTTTTGAACTGCTGTCCTTGCTATCGGCTGATTTTACTCTGTTCTCTACATCTGTATGCTGCGAATAATAGCTGAGATAACATGGAAACCTCCTAGTTAGTAATCGTTCCCTCTTTGTTTCACAGCTTTGTTTTGCTCATGACGAACAGACAAACAAAGCAAATGTCAGATACTCCACACACACACACACACACACACACACACACACACACACACACACACACACACACACACACACACAACACACACCTCCGCATGCACAAAAGGCCAGAACAAAGAAAAACCAACAACACAGAAAAACAGTGACTCACTAACTGTTTAACTAGTGTGAAAAGATGCCGTCAGCTCACACCCTCAGTCTTCCCCTTCTCTGTGCGGGCCGTAACCTGAGGGATGCCGGCCTTATTGCCCACACAGTGTTCCTTCACTGTTGTTCTAATACTAGTCAAACATTATTTTGAATGGCCAAACTCAATAGTGGCAGTGTTGGGGCTGGCAGTGTAAATATTAGCAGAGCACACAGTGAAGCTGGAGTTGCTATGTGTGTTTCTGTGTGCTGAACGTCCTCTGTGTCGCCTCTGTCTACACGGTACACAGCAGCAGCAATAAAGTTGCTGCAGATGAAAATAAAGGGGAGCAGAAAAGACAGAGGCAGGAATTCGGGTTGAGTCTGGCCTCGGGCGCTTCCTTATTTGACAAAGAAAGACATGTCATTTTTCTATTATTAGTCGTTTTTTTTTCCTGCTACAGCAGAGATGTGAAACTCATTCTAGTTTAGGTTCTACTTTCAGCCCAGTGTGATCCAAAGTGGGCCGGACCAGTAAAATCACAGCATAATAACCTATAAATAACCACAACTCCACATTTTTCCTTTGGTTTAGTGCAAAAATGTGAACCTACAGATCACAGTTTATCTACAAAAGGTGCAAAACATTTATTCACAGGTATCTGGAACTCAACAATGTAATATTTTACTTTATGATCAAATTGACAAGTCAGACAAAAAACACAAAAAACAAGACAAAATATTACAAAATGAGACACAAAATGACAAAAGAACAATGAACAATCTAGTAATTTACTTTATTATAAAAAAGAGAAAATTAGACAAAAAAAATTACAAAGCGACAAAAAAATTGACAAACGAGACACAAAACGACGCAGAAACAATGAATAAAGCAAAACGGAAAATGACAAAAAGAGAAAAAACAACAGGAACGTGAGACAAACGACAAAAATCTGACAAAAAAAGACAAAAAATAAGACAATATTACAAAAACGTGACACAAAACGACAAAAATGAGAAACAAACTGACAAAATGTGAGACAAGCGACAAAAGTCAGACAAAAAAGACAAAAAACAACAAGAGAAAATATAACGAGACAAAACGAAAAAGCAAGAAACAAAACAACAAAAAAAGACAGAAAATTTGACAAAAAAATTACAAAGTGACACAAAAATGGACAAACGAGACAAAAAATGACGAGAAACAAAATGACAAAAACATGACACAAAGGATAAAAGTCAGACAAAAAAAAGCAAGCCAAAATATTACAAAAATCAGACACAAAATGACAAAAGAACAGTGAAGAATCTGGTATTTTACTTTCTGATCCAAACAACTTGTCATGGTCTAGAAATGATTTTAAATTTATAGTTTTAATAATTTACAATCTGCAGTTAATGTCTTCTCTGGAATTTTTACAATTTGAGGGCCGGACTGGACCCTCTGGAGGACCGCTTTTGGCCCGTGGGCCTAATGTTGGAAACCCATTTACTACAGTCGGTGTGAATCACACGTTCCTGCTGTTCTCCTCACTGTGTGCATTTTCGCCTTTCACTTACTGCAACAAATCGATGCAGCGAGTTTTAACGTGCCACCTTGTGCTAATAAACACAAAAAAACAGTTTGCTTTGTGGAGAAAAGCGACTTTATTCCACCGACAGTGTGTTCTTAGAAGTCACCTGCATAAACAAGAGCAGGGCTTCGCAAACAAAAACTCATTGAAGCTTCGCACGTCTGATGCAGATTTTGTGCAACAAGTTCACCGACCGTCGGTTCAGAGGTAAAGTCAAGGATGCTGAGTGTACGTGGGGTTGTGTGTGAGCTGGGAATCTGCCACCACAAATGTAGAAATGGCTTCGTTTCCACTGGGGAGAAGTTCTGGATGTGTAAACAGTGTATGAACAAATTTAAAAAAACGTGCACGTGCCTTTTTCCACACGTCACCTGGTCTGCATGAAAGGATAATGTTCACATACCCACTTTAGAACAGGTGTAGAGCAGCTGTGGGAAATTAAATATGTAATTTGTTGTAATCTTATAGTGTTCTGTGTTTGTTCTGATTTTTTTTCTGATACTTTTATGACACACTAGCCTCGAAAATTATCATCCAGGGTTCATTTATAAGCTTAAACTATCTGTGTGTCTGGTCATCTAGTGCAGAGGTGTCCAACATGTGGTCCGTGGGCCAAAAGTGGTCCTCCAGAGGGTCCAATCCGGCCCTCAAAGTGTAAAAATTCCAGAGAAGACATTAACTGCAGATTGTAAATTAGTAAAACTAGAAATTTAAAATCATTTCTAGACCATGACAAGTTGCTTAGATCAGAAAGTAAAATACCAGATTGTTCATTGTTCTTTTGTCATTTTGTGCCTTGTTTTTGTCACATTTTGTCTGTTTTTGTTGGGTTTTATTGTTTTTTTTGTCTGACTTTTCTTGTTTGTCTCATGTTTTTGTCACTTTGTTTCTCGTTTTTGTTGTTTTGTGTTTCCTTTTTGTCTTGTTTGTGTTGTTTGTCTTTTTGTCATTTTGTGTTTTGCTTTGCTCGTTTTGTACATAGTTTCTTTCGTTTTGTGTTTTTTTGTCTCGCTTGTGTTGTCTATTTTTTGTTGTTTTGTTCCTTGCTTACAATTAAAGAAATTTCACCTGTTTTCTCCCCTTGTTTTTGAGTTCTTGATTAATTGTTTATTGATTGATAAGGCTGCTGAATATTGGCTAAGACAAAAACAATCATCAAAATAGTATTTTACTCTATGATCAAAATGACAAAAGTCAGATAAAAAAGATAAAACCACAAAAACAAGACACAAAATGACAAAAACATGAGACAAATGACAAAAGTCAGACAAAAACAACAAAAACAAGACAAAATATTACAAAAACGAGACTCAAAATGACAAAAAATTAGACAAAATAAAACAAAAATGGGACAAAAAATTGACAAAGTTACAAATTGACAAAAAAAAACCAAACAAATGACACAAACGAGACAAAAAATGGCAAAAGCGAGAAACAATACGACAAAAAATAGACTAACAACACAAGAGAAACAAAAAAACACAAAACATCAGAAACTACGCACAAAACAACGAATAAAGCAAAACACAAAATGACAGAAATAAGACAACAAAAACAAACGAGACAAAAAGGAAACGCAAAATGACAAACGAGAAACAAAATGACAAACATGAGACAAACAACAAAAATCAGACAAAAAAAGACAAAAAAACAACATAAACAAGACAAGATACTACAAAAATGAGACACAAAATGACAAAAGAACAATGAACAATCTACTATTTTACTTTCTGATCAAAACAACTTGTCATGGTCTAGAAGTTATTTTAAATTTATAGTTTTACTAATTTACAATCTGCAGTTAATGTCTTCTCAGGAAATTTTACACTTTGAGGGCAGGATCGGACCCTCTGGAGGGCAGGTTCGGTCCCTCTGGAGGGCAGGTTCGGACCCTCTGGAGGGCAGGATCGGACCCTCTGGAGGGCAGGATCGGACCCTCTGGAGGGCAGGATCGGACCCTCTGGAGGGCAGGATCGGACCCTCTGGAGGGCAGGTTCGGTCCCTCTGGAGGGCAGGTTCGGACCCTCTGGAGGGCAGGATCGGACCCTCTGGAGGGCAGGATCGGACCCTCTGGAGGGCAGGTTCGGACCCTCTGGAGGGCAGGATCGGACCCTCTGGAGGGCAGGTTCGGTCCCTCTGGAGGGCAGGTTCGGACCCTCTGGAGGGCAGGTTCGGACCCTCTGGAGGGCAGGATCGGTCCCCTCTGGAGGGCAGGATCGGACCCTCTGGAGGGCAGGTTCGGACCCTCTGGAGGGCAGGATCGGACCCTCTGGAGGGCAGGTTCGGACCCTCTGGAGGGCAGGATCGGACCCTCTGGAGGGCAGGTTCGGTCCCTCTGGAGGGCAGGTTCGGACCCTCTGGAGGGCAGGTTCGGACCCTCTGGAGGGCAGGATCGGTCCCTCTGGAGGGCAGGATCGGACCCTCTGGAGGGCAGGTTCGGACCCTCTGGAGGGCAGGATCGGACCCTCTGGAGGGCAGGTTCGGACCCTCTGGAGGGCAGGATCGGACCCTCTGGAGGGCAGGTTCGGACCCTCTGGAGGGCAGGATCGGACCCTCTGGAGGGCAGGTTCGGACCCTCTGGAGGGCAGGATCGGACCCTCTGGAGGGCAGGATCGGACCCTCTGGAGGGCAGGATCGGACCCTCTGGAGGGCAGGATCGGACCCTCTGGAGGGCAGGATCGGACCCTCTGGAGGGCAGGTTATGGCCAGTCAGATATTAGCCTCCCTAGCAGCAGCTCTCCACTTCACTAGTGTTGTAACGGTAACATTGTGTGTGTGTTAGCTGCTCGTCAGGCTCACTTCTGCCATTTTTTATTTAATATAGCAATAAACACAGTGCACAAAGTAGCATGAAATGTTAGTGTATGTTTATGACATCAATCTAAGTAATTCCATAAATCTGAACTTAAGTCCCAGACTTGGTTTTTTGAATCATTGCAGCTAAATGTTAGCATCCAAATCAGTCGTTTTGTTTGCTGACACACCCAACAAAAGTTTTAATCTGACAGCTGACCAGACAATCCGTACCAGATGTGTTGTGAAGGGACACTGCATTAGTTTTAAATTAAATTCCAGTTGTGATGAACTTTCTCATCGTTTTCATTTACATTCCAGATCTTTTTTCTTTGTCAATTTAAATGTTATCCTCCACTGTAAAGTACTTCAGTCTGTTTCAATATGAGGACTGTAAATTAACCACTGAGTGTCTTTGTGATATTTAATAATAATGACAGATGTGGACAGATGCATGTGGTATGATAGTTGTAGATAGACACCGTGATGTTGTACATAAAGACAACACTTCCTGTTTGCCTTCCTTCTCACTGATGCTTTAATGATCTCAATTTCATTTAGATTTTTATGGTAACTTCTGTATCCATTTATGTTTATCTGTGGGAGTAGAAATGATGCAACCGCTTACACAATTATTGAGATTTATAAACCAGAAGAAGATAAAGCTTTATGAATTCTGTCTGATTCTAAAAAACTAACCAGAAACGTTCCACTGTTAGTCACTTTATTTACAGCATTGTAATTTACAGTATAGACTCAGTATTGATGCTGTATTTAGTTAATATGAGGTGCTGGTCCCTCATATGTGAACTACCACTGGAACTGAATACGTGAAACAGAAGAAAAGAACAGTTAATAATGGCTTATCACAGATAAATTACAATCAGTGTATATATCAGCTGATAAATGATATGAAAGTCAAGTGCTTGAAACATGTTTGAGACGGTTTGGAAGAAGTTTCCACTGAAGTAACATACAACGGGTCCTCGGTTTACGACGTGCTCGACCTACGGCGTTACGTGGAACTAGTTGACGAACAGAGCAGATGAATATGTCGTAACGCGGCGCTATTTATTTATTTATTTGGACGAGACAGTGCATATTCATGAACATACAATCTCATCATAGTTTACATATGGTTGCAGTAAATACACCAGATTTAGCATAAGGCTAATTTCCATCTGTTATAAGCTGCTATCAGACGGCTTTGTTTACATCCACCTTGGATTGTGCTGCATTCACTAACTTTTTGTCCTTCATTATGACTCCCAGCGTAAGTCAGACTCTTCTGATGTTTGGAAGAAAAGGAAAGCCGTCTCCATGGAAGTGAAATTAGATGGAATAAAACGCTGGGAACAGGAAGAAACACCGACCAACATGGGTCTAGTTGTAAAAACAGGTCAACATATTGTAGAGACCCTCTGTGATGAATGAGTGAGACTTTATCTGCTTCTCTGCTGGTTTATTGAACCTTCACACAGGTTACTGTGGACCGTAGCCAACACCAGAATAACTAGAAAAACCCCATAACTTAGCTCCAGAATTAGCCGCCGTTCCCAGCTCTCTCTACTGCTGACTCTCAGCCAATCAGAGGTGAGCTAACTAAACATGGCACGTTCACTGACATTAGGGAAATCTGGAACTGAACAATAAACATTGAAACATCAACAACAACAATATCAGTCCATAGATGTGTCATGGATATGATTATTAGCATAACTTAGTTTTTCACATTTCTTAGTCATTTGTTTAGTATTTGTCAGAGCTCATACTAGGTAGGAGGAATGTGAAAGATCGGATGGATATAAACAGCAAAAATAACTTTTTCTTTGTGCTCTCTGTGGTGAGAAAAACAAAACTAGGATGGATGTGTTTCATTCCAGATTTGAGTCAGATGGATAGTCATTATGTTTGTACCTTCCTATTTTTATACACCTGCTTTCATTTAAACTATCGGAACAATCACAGCACTGGAGAACTTAGCCGTTCCTACCAGTTGGAAGGAATAGAAAGAGCAGCTGTGAAATGTTTGCAGTTTGATCTCGGGGGAAATGGGCGGGAAGTACAAGCGTCTTCAGCTGGTTCAGAAGCATTCTCTCGAAATACTGTTTGTTCTGGGCACAGACACAAAACACCAGTGTAAGTGGTGGGCTAGGCAAGCAAATAAACAAACAGGCTAATATTGACAGTAGTATTCTGTTTGTTTTCGGGCCATATGTGCCTGCTGTTTGAGCCAAACAAGTCAAACAATATTCATCTCATTTTTTTTTGCACTTATTTATTTCAATCAGGAGGTTGAATTTTATTACTAATGCTGGAATAGTGTCATTAGATGATGTTAATAAGTAGGTTGTTTCCTGGTGTGCTGCTCCACCTTCTTCTAAACAGGAGTAGCTGCCACACAATGCTCATTAGGCCGCCTTAAGTTCACATGTCAGAACTTTCCTCATGCAGGTATTTTTGCACTATTTCACCCCGAGGCGGCTGCAGAAATGCCTCCCTGGTCTCGCTCTCGGCCGCAGGGTCTCACCTGTCAATTTCTGCAGCTTCATTTCCAGCCCCGAGCTTTGCGCTTTAACACGGCGCTGACACGTCATGGTTCTCATACGTTTAGCGGTTCCGGCAGGTCAGTTTCAAGGAACTGACACTGGAGGACTGTACCGGCTCACTATAGTCCGGCCTCGCCTCCCTCCCTTTGGCATGAGCGAGCTGCTGTGTGCATCCATCACACTGAGAGTTGTACGTGCATGTGTATGTGGTTTGTATCTCCAAAGAGAGAATGCCAGACGTTGAGGCATGGCCCTGGGCTCATTCTCATGCAGGCCCATGGTGTGGGGCTGAGGCTAAGAGATAATTGCTGCTCTGAGGAGTGGATGGCCTGGGAGCTTTCTTCATCTAGCGGTGCCAGCCACCAAGCTGTCCATCATATGGGCCTGACGAGTGACATCCTCTGTGGAGAAACAAAGGCTATTAGCAGTGTATGTGCACAGCTGATGCACAAGCATACAAAATTAACTTAACACAACTTGCTTGCATACAAAGTGAGACGGAGGCACATAACGGCGTCAACGTTATCCTTGTGTTTTTCCTCACTTCCCTTCCCATTATCGTCCTCCCCCCTCTCCTCACCTCCTCCTCTTCCTGTGCTTTCTAATCTCACTTCACACCTGCTGTCTCTGACATACATGTTTCCCCCGAGAGCAGAGACTGAAGCTTGAGTGAAGGGCTAAGGCTTAGTGTGGGAGGTGGAGAGGGGGAGACATATTGAGCCTATTTTATACCTCGCTGTGGCTCCAGTTTGGGCTTCAAAGATGGGGTGTATCCACCCACAGGGCAACATCGGTGCAGGATGAAGACAAAAGGGGTGTGTGACAATCAAAGAGGACATCACAGAGCCTCGAATCTCCTTGAAACGAGGATCATCATAAGCATGTAGCTGGATGCAGAGCAGGTTGTTCATTCTTAACCCTCCTGTCGTCCTCATTTACGGGCACCAAAAAAATATTGTTCCATTGTCTGAAAAAAAAATCAAAAAAATCAGTAAAACAAATAATTCCCCAAATTTATTTAAAAAAAAAAAAAAAAGCAAAATCTTCAGGAAGAAAATTCCAAAAATTCCTTGAAAGTTTCCCTTAAAAGTTTTATTTTAAAAAAAATCCCCAAATTTGGCAAGAAATAAAAATAAATAACAAATTGTAAATTTTTTTAAAAATTAATGAAAATCTTCTGAAAAAAATCCTAAAAATATCTAAAGTGATTCCATATATATATATATATCAGTAAAAGTTCAAATATTTTCTTTAAGAAGATTCGGAAAAAAATCAACCAAAATCCAGCGAATTTCGCTGATTTTTGGTTGATTTTTTTTCCCGAATGTTCTTAAAGAAACATTGTTTTTTTTTAACGTTTCTTTTTTTTCCACCACAGAATTTCCCAAAAGTGTTGAAAATGTGGAAGTTTTCACTGTGAAAATAAATTTTTTTCCACATTTTCAAACTTTGAAACGGGTCAATTTTACCCGCAGGACGACACAAGGTTTAAGTGGTTTTTAGAATAAGCTTCACCTTTGGGATGCTACTGAACATCTCCATGTGTAAATCTGAGCTCACTGATTGAGGTCAAGGTCAAAGTACTTTATTAATCCCGGGGGAAATTACAACAGTCTGTTGCTCACATCCACACAGACACAGAACAAGAACAAGGATAAAAGATAGAGTCCACATTTAAAAAATGCAATAAATAAATAATTAAAACAACACTGAAATGTGCAAGTTATCAGACACAGCAAAACAATGCTCAGGACATCTCCAGCACTCCTCTCCTGCTCCTTCCTGAAATGGCTGCATTATACAGCCTGATGGCACGTTGGACAAAAGAGTTCCTCAGTCTCTCAGTGGAGCACCTCAGTGACAGGAGTCTGGAGCTCATGGTGCTCCTCTGATGGGAGAAGACCGAATTCAGGGGGTGGCTCTGATTGGCCGGCATCTAGATGTGTGAGGTGTTGAAGCCCACCGCAGAGCAATCCAACTCCTGCTTGATTGGCAAGGTTTGGAAGCCGGTGTGTATTTCAGGGCCTCTGCAGGGTGTGGAGCTCTAATGAGGGGGAAATTTGTGCTTGCTAAGCATGGTCAGATTTATGAGGCAGCACGGCTCTCCACTGACAACACTTATAAATATGAGGGCTCTTCAGGGGACGGATCACCCGGGGAATCAGGACCCTCCCAGCACGGCTGTGTGTGGGAGGTGGTTTCACAGTCAGTGAGCACAAACGATGCATTTTACAAATCATGGTCGGTTCATTTCGGTATCGTTTTACTGTTTGTTTATGTGGACGGCATCTTAGCACAGCAACCGTTAGCGCCGTGTTTGACCGTGATCTGAGGCCGGTGTTAAATAACGACATCATGTCTGAGTGAGAAACAGCATTCTGGTCGTGTCCGGCTGATATCCAAACCCTTTATTGAGGTTATTAGTTGTGCCGGTATCCATCCAGGACGTGGAGTCGGTCCATAACCAGCTGCCAGCTGACTGTAATTTGGGGAATTTTTATTATAGTGCAGAAGTTGAGGTTTTTCATAAGACTTGATATTAAGTGGTTCATAAACAGACTAAAACTCAGAACTGATTTAGCCTGTAGGAGATTAACTTTTTGAAAGTTTCAGGGTGTGTTTTGCACATTTTTACTCACTGGAAACTAATTTTTCACTGAAATATACCTCTGTGGAAACCATATAACCACAGCTAGAAGTACAGAGAAGTCAACTAACAAGGTTATAATGCCATGAGACATTGAAAAATATTATTATTGTTATCTTTATCATTATTATGTCATTGCTTATTTTACAGAAAACTGAAAATACTATAGATATTTAACTATTTGTCTCCTATGTGCTGTGGATAAACGCATCCTGCAGTTCAGCCAAGTTCTGCAAAAAAGTCACAGAATTTTCATCATGTGATCGTTGGTTCCAGCTGAGTCGCTCATATTTTTTCCGTTTTGTTGCAAAATGCAAAATTTGTTGTTTTTTTATAGAATGTAATTCAAGAAAATGGTTTATTTTTGCTGAATTTTTACATAAGACATCTAGATGAAAATGATTGTGATGACGTATTTTAAGCTTATATTTGGTTATTGGTGATTTTTTTCTGTTTTTCCATCTGTTTTTCTGATCATTTTTATTATTTTAGTAAAAAATATTAATCTTTCCAACCTGCCTACAGGACTAAGTACTCCTAGTAGTCCCAAATTACTTGTTTTGCACCTATATTTTCCTTGCATCTTGTTTAACAAAGTGCTTGTAACATTTATGGAATTTAATTTGTGGTGCACAAAGTATAGAAAATGACTGTGGATGTTTTTTTAGGCTCGACTTGACTTAATGATTATGGTTCTGCCACCGCATGACTTCTGTAAAATTGCTAAGTATTGACATTCTCCTGAGAATTGAAGTGTGCCAGTGGAAACTGCCTTGCTCTGTACTTTATATATATAAATGGCTGAGAAGCAATCAGGGTGTAGAGTTTCCTTCCTGCTCTGTGGAGAGTCCGCCGGGTTTCATGGTGGTGAGAATCTTAGATGTTATTAGTGGTTTTCACAGGAAGAAGATGATTAAATGTGCACATGTAACGCTGTTAGCATGTTCTGGCATTGGGCGCTGTTATTCTTTCCTTGAGTGGTGTTTGCATGGATGGTGTTACTCTCTGTGGGACTTGGCTCTTATCCTGCTGTTTGCTTTGGACACTTGGAGTGAAATTTAAGGTGAAACAGCATGGGAGCACGTTTCCTCTGCAAATTAGGGTACGTCACAAAAATGTCAGCGGTTTCACTTGATTAAGTGTCTAGTGTTCCCTTTTCAGATGTTTTGACGTCCTCTTAACACTGTCCCCCTGTCTTATGCTCTAACCCAGCTGTTTAAAAGGCCATTTTGTTATGCCATGAATTTACAGTTTTGTCTAGATTTTAATAAATTCTGACCTTTTCACAACCTCTAGCTCCACTCAGGTGACAGTGAAAACAAGGTGTAGTGGAGAGCCATTTTGGAAATTTGACAACGCTGTCAAAATGTGACATTTTCACTGTTTTTGCAGCTTAATGAGAGAGTGACGGGGTTAATACTCTTACTGTTAAAGTATGTTTAAGTTGTGAGTGTGGTGTATAGTTTGAGCTGTCAGTCTCGAGGCATTTTCAGCCAAAACCCAACTGTCTTTAAATGTGACCATGTTTTTTTTTTTGACTATATTTGGTTTATTTTTAATTAAAACTGAACATTTTAAATTACTTTCTGTGCATTTTTTCCAATTAGATAGATTTAATACGTTAGATACACATTATTAACCCTATAAAACCCACTGTTGCAGAAATACAGCATCAGTTTTACTTTTTTATATTATTTTATATATATATATATATATATATATATATATATATATATATATATATATATATATATAAAATATATATATATATATATATATATATATATATATATATATAAAATATATATATATATATATATATATATATATATATATATATATATATATATATATATATATATATATATATATAAAAATAAATAAAAATTTTTTTTTGCTAATTTTTTTTCTATATTTGGGTCTTACAGGGTGAATGCAATACATTTATAGCAGTTGTAATGCATTAACCCTCTGAGCCTCTGAACAGATTTAGGGGTGCTTTCTGTCTTTAAAAAAACATCGCCAAAATTATTCTATTCATATGAGTCAGAAACTGTATAAACAGAAATATTCGTCAGATTTTCAACTTTCTGACTGTCCTTGAACTACTTTTCTGTGACTTGCTGTTCTGAGGGAAACAAAACCAAATCTAAGCTTGAAATTGTAATATTTAATCGCAATGACTTTATTCTTTGTCACATTGAAAAGTTTGCCAAAAATAGACCAGATTCTGTAAAAGACAAACAAATAATATATTTTTGCATTGCTTTGTGCAACTATGGAGGCATCAGTGACTCAGTTGTGAGCAACAATGACGTGACAAGAGGAGACAAATTATAAATGTTGATAGCTCAATGTCAATATCTGACATTGGATTATCGGTCAATACAAAATCATTTATAATTCGCAGCAGAGACGATGCAGCAGTTCCAGATCCAACGGTGTCTGAGACCAAAATCCTGCAGCTCTTTGTTATTTTGAGCTGTGGGCTCAGGTGCACATCGGAGGCTCGGTGTCCTAAAAGCCGACACTCGAGTCAATCTGAGCAGGAAACTCGAACGCCAAGAACAGCCCTCGTATTTTTCTTCTGCCCTCTTCAGCCAGGACAGAGCTATTAAGGAACACTCGGGCTGTCAGCTGGATGAAGTTTTCTTCCCTGTGCTTCTCTGACAGGTGGAGATTTGTTCTTTTGCTGTGAGAATTGGTTTGAGTTTATAGTTCTATTGTCCCCGAGATGACAGTTCTCCTAACAGCTTTGCTTTAGCCCACACCTCCAACACCCACCGCCTTAAAAACCACAACAGAGCAGCTCCATGTCAGCTGTCCACAGAACCGTCTCCCTGTTAGCTGCACAGTCGACCACATTATGACAGAGTTACCATACTGACTTAATTACACACTTCTTATAGACATCGACAATGAATTGGGTCAATATATAATTGAGGGACTTTTGAAGTCCATGGGGTATATCTTGCATACATTTTTATTAAAAGTGAAAATACTGATGTTTTTAATGTTCATTATGATCATGTCTTTGCAAATTCCAGAATTAATTATTATGGAAACAATCACTTATTAATAAAAATGACTGGATATCACTAAAATGTCAACTAAATTTAATACCAACCACCTTCTAATGAGCTAAACAATAATAAAATGAGCTGATTCAGAAATAGTTTGGATTGTGTTCTTTTATGAAGTTGAGATAATCATGACAGATATTTCTTTTTTGGCAATGTATCAAATTTTTTATGGAAAATTACAAATTATTGCATCTGTGTCTGAGAAATCACTTCTCAAAGAAGTGTGTTAATTCCAGATCACATGACCTGCTCCACATGATGTCATTTCCTCCTGAAGAAAAGACTGGCCAGACTCCAAGGCTTTCTGACTTATTTAATATAAAGTAGTCAACAGGTTTACTACAATATCATTAGAAATAACTTTTCAATTTAAATTTTACTTTAACTATGTATAATATTTAGAAGAATCTTTCTCTAAAAATGTCATGTGGTCTTTGGTTATAGGCGGTCATGTTGATTTTAGGCCTGAAAACAGCGGAAATGTCAACTATGATACAAAAAGTCCTGCTATTATATATTGAGCCAGCTACTACTCAGTGTCAGTTGTTGGCTTCTGATTCCAGCAGGTCACTACAGTAGCACATATTCCACTGCAGAGACTGATCCATCGTCTCTTTATTCTGGACATGGAGAATTAAAACACTGCACACAAATTCAATTGATCCACCCAGATCCCAATCTTAGGGTCAGTCTAAAATGACTACTGAACCGGTTCTCCAGTTCACATCTGCATGTGGTACATTTTTTATAATCACACAAGCTGACAGCACATTTGAAAATGCGATTTAATTAACAGTGCAGCACAGCTTATTCTAGAACACTGTACTTTTGTCTCATTAAATTTGACAAATCCTGGTACTTTATGAGCTTTTGCCTTTGTTTTGCAAGTGAAATTCCTATTTTAACTAAATAAATATTTCATTTTTCAACTCCAGTGAATTAAAATGCCATTTAGAAAGTGACACTATGGGACTCCAAATTAGGTTTAACAAAGATTGCCAGTGGTTAGTTTGGCTCATCATCATTAGATGACTAGCAGAGAGTGAAAGTGTCTTCTAGTCACTATTCTGCTTCAGTGTGGGAGTCTGGAGGACTGAGTGGAATATTGAAAGATAACTAGATGACTGTGGATTATAGGAAATCTTTATTATCAAAGCAGAGCCTGGTAGGAGGAGGGAGCTGACACAGGAGTGGAAGGAATTGATTTGTCACTGCAGAATCCTAAGTAGTGAATGTTAGCATAGGGATCAGAGTGCAGCACGGTATTAATCTGAGGAGGAAGCACTTTCTGTGTGTTTATTTGGTGAATTGTGGAGTGGAGTTGAGTTTAGATTTGCTTCCAGCCTCATTATGAGATTTCCCAGACTATCTGGTGATTCAGTTTGACGCGGCCCACTGCTTCTTTGCCAGGTCAAGATCAAGGTTAGTTCTTCATATTTTTCAGAAAAACAAAAATAAAAAAGCGCCACAAAATGAAAGCGAATCACATTCTTCACCACCGAGTCTGCTGTAAACATACTGCAATGAAAAGAAAAAAAGTAGAATTTCTTGGTTAGGAATTAAACAAAAAATGACGTCTATACCGTGTGGCTCATTCAGAAATGCCACGTCTATAAATGTGCAAACATTTTTCACTTGAAAAGTTTAATCACTGGTTACCAGACGTCTCCTCTCTGAACGTCCATTCGTGGTTTTATTTGGTGCTGAGCGGGAAGGAAAGCCTAAACATTAGAGCTCCATAACTACAGTTTCCGTGCTCATTTGAGGTATAATTGGTGGTTTGACAAGTCCATGCAGCAGCGCTTGTTTCATGCAGATAACATTTTCCTGCAGGTGTAGGAGGAAGAGCGAGACGCCGATGGAAGCAGTAAAGCCGGGCACCGTCAGCACGGTGAGATGTGGCGGCTCTTGCTGGCTAATTATGTAGTTTGTGCAGCTCGATGTTCAGTCGTGTCGTGTCAGAAACTCTGTAACCACATGTTAGCACAAAGCAGGGAAAACCCACATTTGTGTCACAGCCCACCTCTTCCTGAACTCCTGATCCTCCTTTCTCTGCCCAGGAGGAACAAACTGCAGGGACTTTCTAACGCTTTATGATGTCGCTTGTATATTTTATACTGGGGGGATTTTGCAGCATTATTAATGTATCCCCATTTCTAGAGTTCTAGTTCCTCATAAAGCTTTTAAAAACCCACCTGTACAGACAAACATTTGTATAACATACAATCTCTTTGCTAATGCTTCTTTATTGGTCTTTTTTAACATTTCACACATGTTTTATCATCTTTTTAATAATCTTTTACTGTTGCGTTCAGATGTTTTGTACATTTTATTGTTTTTTTAAAGCACCTTGTAACTCCAGTTTTGAAAAGAGCTAAAGAAATACAGTTTATTTAGGGTTTCACACTTTTTTTTTTCTTGAAGAAACTGGTCACATTGATGCTGAGTATGTTGATTGAAACCTCCATAGTTGTTCCAGGGTAGAAAACACAACTTAAGGCAGCTTACTAGAACGTTGTGGAGTTTATATTTGCCTCCTTATGAGATTTCCCAGACTATTTAGTGATTCAGTTTGCTTCACTGCTTCTTTTCCAGGTCAAGATCAAGGTTACTTCTTCATATTTTTTTAGAAAATAAAAATAAGAAAAACACCACAAAATGAAAACAAATCACAGCCACATTCTTCAGCACCAAGTCTGCTTTAAACATACTTTTGAAAGGTGCTGTAGAAAATCAGTTTATTTTATTATTTTTGCTTTTTTTTCTTAGCAAATAGTTTAGTTAGGGTTATCAAAGTCTCATAGTTGTTCTAGTGTAGAAAACACAACTTAAGGCAGCTTGGCAGAACGTTAGAAAGTGAGTTTGGTAAAATTCTTTCTGTCAGAATCTGCAGTTATAAACTGAATATGACGACAGGTAGGATATACGTTGAACTCTGGTTTTAATTAATACACTTTTAATCCAAATGATGTTTTATTTTCTCCTGTCACATATTTAATCTCTACTATTTTTACAATATAAAGTACAACCATAGCTAGAAGTAAAAAAAAATCAAAAATGGAATTCTGCAGAACAGCAAAGTTATATTACTGGAAATATTTTAAAAAATGCATTAGTAAAGTCTCTGAAGATGGCATATATATATTTTTTTCTGTCTGTTCTAAAACAGTTGATCTCTGCTGTAAGAAATGTTTCAGCTGTCTTCTAATATTACTGGATGCTAAATTTATCTCAGAAGACTTTAATAAACACTGAAGATTGAGTGTACATTACGGAAAGTGTGCGAGTAATCAGATTTTCTTAAATGTTCATTCAAGTCTTTCACAGAGGAATTCCTGATGAGATCTTTCTGTATTCAGTAACTTTGGTAGATCTGGCACACATCCTTCTTGATCTACGGCGCTTAAACTGGGTGCAGATCACTGTAATACGCTGACATTTATAATTGGCTGAAATATTTTCCATGCAACACTTCAGGGGGAAAAACAAAACAGTGTCACTGCATAAAATCAGTACAAAAGAGAAATAATTTCATTAATTGTTCAGCCTATTCACACCGAATATTTTTGCTCCTGTTGTTCAGACAGTTTGTTAAAACCACAAATGTGTTCCCAAGAGATTTGCTCTGACTGATGGGTGCTGGATTCAGGAATGAACATTTCCCAGCTCAGGGATTTCAGCTGTAAACTAGACGACCGTAGCAGCCCTTTAGTTCAAATCTTTACAATCTTAGAGGTGTTTTTTTCTAGTATTTTGAAGGTGTGAATGAGAGCAGTAGATTCACAGCAGACTTGACATTCCACAGGTGCAGCTAACAACAAAGAAAAGGAAAAGCCCGTTATGCTCTCCTTTAGTTGCCATTACAGTTTCATCCAGTTTTTTCAAAATAGTTGCTGCATTTTTTTCTTCCATAGAATTTTCAGCTAAATTTATGGCGTGGTCTTCCAGAGGGTGGTTGTTGTTGTGTAACTCAGATGTTCCACTGGAACATCTTAAGGTTTATTGGACAGACTGCTATGCTGTGACATTTCGTCTCTGTTACCATCTGGAGTTTCCTCTGATTCCACCGTAATGTTAAGATTAGAGTGAAATGTCTCAACAAGCGTTGGATGGATTGGTGTGTTCCTTCAATAAGTGGAATATTTTTTGTTGTGCTTTCTGTTATTCATGTGCGTTGTTGAAAAGAGAAAACAGAAACTTTATTCACTCAGTAAATCCTTTTAATAATATACAGACATTCATGTTCTCTCACAGTAAATTCCACTGAGTTTAATTATGCCGTTTGGTCATCGGGCTAAAATGTAAAAGTTTGCCGTCACTTTCCAGTCAGCCTCAGTTGTACTTTGTGTTTGTATCATGCAGCTGCAGTGGTTTTAGGCTCTTAATCTTGTTTTATCTTCTTCATTGTGTATTTGTGGAGTTGCCATTATTGGTAAGTTTAAGGCGACGTGTGTAGAGCCTGGTTTCACCAAAAATAATGCATAAAAGCTACATTAGTCAACAAAAAAAGGAAAATTCTCTTATGCTTCTGTGTTTTTTGGGGCTATTCATAAGGCCGGGATCATTGCAGCAACACAGAAATCAGCTGAAGTTTTGAGGGCTGCGTTTTATACCCCGAGATTCTCAGTTGGGTTTTCCAAAAGATCTCACACTTTTCCGTTGAGACCACCAGCCTTCCTGATGATGTCTTACCTCTAACTGTCCAACCAACACTGAACAGAAACATTACAAACGCGTCTGGAATGTGTCTTATTGTTGTCAAACGCCAGACCTGGATATAAGTGAACACGTGTCCTTGGATTTGTGCCGAACATGCAGAGATAATCATCAGCAGTCACTCCCAGTCCCTCATGTGTCGCTTTCTATGATTAAACAAGGCTTGTTTTGCCACTTGTAGGCACATGAGACAAAAATAGTGGCTGCTGGTTGATGATCTGACCCTGAAAGAAGCTGACCACACACACACACACACACACACACACACACCACCAGGTAAACACACACACACACACACACACACATTTGATTATTCTGTACTGACTGTATAAAAACATGTGACAGGTAACTTCTCTTTTTCTTGACTTTAAATGGTTTAATCACAGAAAAGGCTGCAAAAAGCCCTTCTTATCAAGCCATCAGTGTCAGGCGTTTAGCAGATGCTCTTTCTGAAGTTGCTCACAGTTGAGTGAGTCTGTTCAGTGTTGTGTTCAAGGACACTGACATTTCATTTTTCTGCTCTCACGTAGTTTTATTGTTTGTCTTTCAGGCAGCGATCAAGCTGTATTGTTGTGCGTTTCAGTCATGCGAGCTAATTTCTCTCATCCTTTAAAATAAAGGAATATTTGTCTTTTAAACATGAGAGAAATGATCTTTTAGTAGCAGAATGTCAGACGTGCTGTCAGATTAATATCCTGTTTATGGAAATGTGTAGAACTAATGCTTCCCTACATGGATGTAGATTTTTAGGTACATTGGTGGGAACATAATAAGATCTGACGTCCTTCCCCAGGAAATTCTGAGCTTCAAATATTTTGGTGGACTTTGTGCAGCAATTAGTCCCTTTTCCACGTCAGTTTCTAGTGGAAATGTGCTGATTTCTGTGAAGGAAACCCTAAATTCAGGCCCCAGGTACAACTCAGAATTTGATGAACTTTAATGCAGTAAACCTCTGTTATTCTGTAATGATTCCAAATAATTATCTTCCTGTAGATAAACTATTTTCATTTCATATTATCCCTGCAGAGTCAAAACACGTAAAGGTGCTACTCTTCTGTCCTCTTTTGTGTCTTTTCTTGGTGGAAGTAACTTTTATATATGTGCATGAGGCATATTTTCACCAGTGATAAACTACTTCATTTATAATCAACCAGTCTTGAGAACTTACTTCTGGGTTTTTGGAGGATTTTTAGGAATCGTGAACACTGATGAAATCTGTTATGGACTTGCAGTGTGGTTTTCAAAATAATAGCACGTGAAAGCTTTTTTATGTTCTTGTTGAAAGGGACCAAAAAGCATGTGTTCTACATATTGAGTGAAATGTTTTCGAGAAATTAATCCAAATTAGGGCAGTTTTAGAAAATCTTATTTGTATATTTAAATTATTTACACATAAAGATGCAATTTAGTCCTGTCCACTTTTGTGTCTTTTGTTTGGGGGAGTGACCTCTTTAAAGCAGCTGTACACGTTTCTGATGAATGAATTCATTTTAATTCATTCATAAACATCTGAACTTCAGTAGCTCTGATGTGTTTTAGCGTGTTCATCTTCAGAACTTTCTGCATTTTCAGACTTCGGATATCTGTGTTTGATTTGCTCAGGAAAACACACCTGTCCTTGTTTAACCTATGAGTGAACATTTTAACGTTTTCGTTTTTTAAAATATAAATCCTCAGCTTCCTTCTTATTTTTACCAGAGGGCTAAAATAATAAGATTGTGGTATCCGTTGCGTCCACCCTGAAATATACGCCTATGCTTTCCTAGGAAAGGTTTGTAGTTCCATATAAAGTACAAATATTTTCCAAATGCTACAAAACTTTGTTAAAGGGAGACAGAATTTCCAGTTTCCTACCAACACTCAGGACTTTCTGTTGTCTTCTTTGTTACATATCCACAGTATTTTCCCACCCTGTACCAACAGGATTTTATGAAGCCGTCTTTTTCTAATATGTTTTTAGAATTAAGTAGGTTTTGTGTGTAAAACTTACCAAATATTATTAACAACAGCGACAGATGAGGAACCTGAACCTAAAGTTTGAAACAGTCAAACGTAGAAATTTGGGAAGTGTCTGACAAAGAAAACGCAAATACATAATTATTATATAGTGTTGATTTACCTCTTTTAGTCCAGGTTCCACATACATCCCAGTTTGATCTCCAGTGGGCCACACCAGTAAATCACAGCATAATAACCTATAAATAACCACAACTCCTCATTTTTCCTTTTAGTGCAAAAAAAGTACATTCTAAAAATTTTCACATTTAATAAATTATCTCTCTACAAAGCATTATGAACAACCTGAAATTTATGAAGAAAATACATTCTATTTCAACAACATTCATCCTCATTTTATCATTTCCACATTACAACTTCCAGATCACAGAGTGTCTACAAAGAAACACAACATTTAGTCACAGCTATCTGGAACTGAGTGACATAGGATTTTACTTTATGATCAAAATGACAAAAGTTAGTCAAAAAAAATGAGACAAATGACAGGAAACAAAACAAAAGAGACAAAAAATTAGACAAAGTTATAAAGCAACAAAAAATGGATGAATGACGAAAACAAGACAAAAAATTACAAAAATGAGACACAAAACGACAAAAGACGACTGAACAATCTAGTATTTTACTTTCGGATCAAAGCATGGTCTAGAAATTATTTTAAATTTAAGTTTTACTAATTTACAATCTGCAGTTAATGTTTTCTCTTCAATTTTTACACTTTGAGGGCCGGATTGGACCCTCTGGAGGACCACTTTTGGCCCACGGGCCGCATGTTGGACACCCCTGGTTTAGTGTGTAACAAAAACGATACTTTAAGTGATTTTGCACTTTGCTGAGCATGTATGAAACAATATTGTCTAGAAGTTTAACCAAATATCCATAAGATGCAGTTGTATGTAATCATATGTACAGATTCAGTGTATAAATAGAAGGTCCACAGTGAAGGTGTGTTTAACAAGTGACAACAACACAGAGAACGTGAATATGTTGTGCTTTACTAGTAAATACTCCAGTTTATTGTAAGCAGCACGGTGCCATTAGATTCTTCCATCTGATTAAAGCCACTCGTTGGTGCTGTAAATCTTCCTGTGTGTGTCTCTGCATTGGACTGAGCCACTTCATTGTGCTGCTCTGTGCATGCTGAAGAGCTGCTACCTCTCCAGACATGTCGGTGTGCACTTCCCCGAACCCTTCATGCAGCAGCTAAGAGCTCTCGTATTGATGTTTTGAGGACATGCACTAATGTGGGCGCACTCAGACGACAACCAGAGAATCTGTGGAGAACAGGAGGTCAAGGAATCAAAGAATGAGGAACCTACAGGAGAGTTTTCAGACAAGGAGATGCTGCGAGAAAGCAGCTGAAGGTTGGGCAGCATTATTCTCTAGCAGAGGAAATAATCCTACTTGTTCTATCCATACGACCATAATAATACATGTATTTCTGTCAAAACACTTGACTGTGCATCTACTTCAAAATGTCATCAGAATGCATGGAAATTTCCTGCAAGTCTTATGTTAAAACAAGAAAAGCACTCAGAGCTCAGTGCTCCTCCAAGGCTGCTCAGTATTTGAAACATTTCTGACGGATGAAATCTTTAATAAAAAATGTCCTTGTGCTGAGTACAGGCGTGTGTTCTGCATGTGTACGTTATGTACGGATACCGAATCACGTGACCTGAATATGTAGCTGCCGGTGGGAATTGATGGGACTCAGAAACACCACCATAATTTAATCAGACGTTTCTTGTATAGTTTCAGACATGCAAAGATGTCACCAGCTAATCTACAGCTGTATTCTTTGGTAACTCATTGAGTCACTTTCCGTCGACTGTGTTGATTATTGTTGCACCTGAACGGCTCATATGGCACTAAGACGTCATAAACGGACCATTTCTGCTCCCTGTCCAAGCTTTGGATTCTTTCAGAGGTTAAATCACATTTTTTCTAAAAATCTTTCTAAAATCAAGCAAGTTCAAAACTAAAAACATGCTAAATTATTATTGACGATCAGTCATTTGTATCACCAACATTTTAAGTCTTCCTTTTTTTCTGCTTAGACCTGCCTGCAGACATATTGGGCTGTTAGTGGCCAGTCAGGAGTAATTAATTACGAGGCGAACTGAGCTGATTGCTCTCGCTGATTGGAATGAGAAGCCTTTGTAAAGGAGATGTCTACGAATTTCTCTGATAGCTCAGGAATCCATTACTGAGCTGAATCTAATGAAAGAAATGCTGTGAGGAGGAAAGTTCTTCTACTGCAGAAAGACTGGACCACATACTCTACATGCATATAATGTTTCTGTCATCATATATAAACTTACTGTAAAAAGATAAATTAAGCTGCTGTATATATATTTAGTATTATTCTTTGGCAAAACAGCAGAATTTGACTCAATAGCGTTCGGTGAAGTTTACATTTTCAGTGATTGAAACTCTCTTCTCTGTGGTTTCTTCAGGTTTTTCAGTCATTTTTCTAATGGGAAACTTCTAGCTGCAGTTGTGGGATTATTAAAGGTTTGACGTTCACCCAAATCCACCTCAGTCTTCCCCGAATTCTACCAAACACCACTGCAGTGCTGTAGTCAGGTTTAATAACAGGAAGCCGTGGGAATGTCCTCATCTTTATGTAGATTATTTAGTCAGATATTGCAGATGTATTTTATTAAGAAACATTCTGCAGTCAGATTCCAGGTTCAACAGTTTTAGATAATTAAGACTTTTTGTATTCGGTTAAAGTTTTGACTGAAAACACATAGATTAGTCATGAGACTACCTAGAATGTTTCCCCACAAGTTTTAAGTGACATGTTGGATGTAACTAATTAAATGCAAAAACAAACTGTTTAATGTCAAAATACATTCTATATTTTACAGAAACTAAAGTGACTCCAGTGCAGAGAAAATCCTAAGACACTGAACCATAAGACGACATGAGACGTTTGCCAGATTTGGAACTAAAGAATCTACAATAAGTTTACAGAAACACATAGAAAAACTGTCATTCACGCCTTCCCGCAGTAAAGAGAAAAACTCAAACCACAGAGCACTTTTCTGGACTAGATTTTGTCATTTTGATCCCTTCACTTTTTCACCCAGCGTCTAATCCCTTCCTCTGCTGCTCTGCCCTGAAGCTCGCCTCCCTGAGCTCATCACAGCTTGTCACATCATTTGGGGTCACTTCATTCAGAGGCCTGCAGCAGGAGACCTCTGCAGGTTCTAAAAACAGATGTGACAGGCCTATTAAAATGAGTGATCTCCTCTGCCGCTGCAGCCAGAACGGGTACTAAGCTGTCGTCCCCGGGGTTCGGAGAGGGGCGGCGGGGCGCACAGGCCTGGAAGATAAGGTGACGGGAGCACATAGCCGGCATTGTGGCAGCTCCCAGAATTATCTCCTGATGAGGATTTGAGTTGTGGGGAGGGCAGTGGAACCTGAGCTGTGCTGCCTGGAGGCTGGGAGGCAAACAGCCACAGATAAACATAGTCAGGGGAAGTTGGTGCAAATACTGGAGGATGTAGTCTGAGTACGGCGACGTTTAACAGAAATACGTCATGGATATAGACTGATATTATAAAGACTCACATAAACTGTAATATTTACTGCTAACTTTGCTGGTCAGTAATAAAAGTCTGCAGGTTTAACTCGGTTCTGGCCTCAGAAACAGATTTAATCCAAAGTGGAGTTATTATGCTCAATCAGTCACTAATACAGGTCGAAATTGTCTAAACCAGGGGTGTCAAACATGCGGCCCGTGGGCCAAAACCGGCCCTCCAGAGGGTCCAATCCGGTCCACAGGACAACTTTGTAAAAGGATTGTTCAAGGATATCTGTCCTTTTTCTGTCAGCCTCATCAGTCATAAAACATTTGCATTAGCTCAACTCTAGCCTCTGAAACAAAATTTACCCAAAGGGAAAACACCATGGACAGGAGGGTGTCTGATATAAGTTATTCTGCTCCAATATCCACTAAAGCGGCTTCAGTAACTTTGTTTGTAGAGAATTAGTCGCTCTAGAATAATTTGAGGGTTTCTCTCGGAAAGTGTATCTGCATAAAAATTCTAAATAACAAAATCTCATGACACAGTCATCCAAAGTAGTTTTATTCTTTGGATTGCATTCAGATTTGACTTTGCACATGTCAGAAGTAGCTTTGTGGTGCTAATTTCAATAATCTAACAAACCACTTGTGTACCTGTCTATTTTTCTCATTATTATGTTTTTTGCTGTTTATGTCTTTGCAACCTTTGTGGTGCATTTTTCAATTCAGTTCATTTTTTATTCATAGCATATTTTACACTTTATTGTACGTTTTGTATCTTAGTATAATTTTCTATTTTAAGTTTTTCTACTGTGGTGCTTACTTTAAGGAATTTGCTCTTCTTCAGTAAAATATTTCTGTTCTATTCTATTCTATTCTATTCTATTCTATTCTATTCTATTCTATTCTACTCTAAATATAACCAAATCTGTGTTCTATAAGTCATTATGCTCCATCACACTTTAATTCAGGTTGAATTTGTTTGAGAAATGCTCATTTTTCGGCCACAAACCGTGTTTTCTTTAAAAATTCCACCTGTTCAACTCAAATGTCAGGCATCCAATAATATCTGACTTTAATAATGCTAGCTGGGGTTGGAAGACGAACGGCGTTGCTGTGAAATGAGGTGAAAACATCTGCATTTGCGATTAAGTGCGTGGCAGAAAAGAAAAACTGCTTTATTCATCTTTTAGTGACTGCCGTCTACTGTCAGCAGTTTAATTAAAATGACAGAATTAAATAATATCTGATCCATAACCGCAGTTTAATTGTGCTGTGCTCACTTTTGATCTTCACAGAATTCTATAACTCTGTATAAAAATGAAAATGTGCATAAAGGTAGAAGGTAAAATATCAAGAAAAGTCCTTGAAATCCTTTAAAAGAGGAACACTGTGGGGCTTTCGTGTTTCCGACCTCTTTTACTAAAACAAATCCGAGTGTTTCGATCATTCCTCTTCAACACCTTGGTCCGTGTTTGAATTGTAAATTTGTTGGCATGAGGCGTGGTGTGAGCTGCTGCTCCAGAATGATCTATTCTGTTGGAAGGGCTGCCAGGATGTGAGAGAGGGTCTTCCTCTGAGGCTGCAGCTCTGAGCTGCTGTCTCCTGCAATCCACCTGATCAGTGCTTCGCTCTGAGCATCAGATCCCGACTGATGGAGAGTTTTTACCTCAGCATTATAATGAGAGATCAGAAGAATCAGGTTTACATGTCTCAGATTGTCATTTGTCAGCGTCGTGTGGTTCGTGTGCATCTGTTGTGCACTGTAAAAAATAAAACCGTTTTTAGCTGTATTTCTGTTTTTTCACAGATATTCTGTTTTCTTAAATTAAACATTGAAATCTCAGAATTCAGAGAGTTCAGAATTTACATGTTAATAAATAAAACTGTCAATAATGTACACATCAAAACTCTGTATTTTTTTAAATGATAATTTGTTCTTTTGCTGCGCTTGACCATAAAATTTTACAATTTTTTTTTTTTTACTGTGGTCAAGTCTCCAAAACAAGAAAAGCACTCAGAGAGCAGTACTCCTCCATATGGCATTGTCAGACATGCAGCATATTTTTGTAGAAATGCAGCATTTTTTTATTAGTTATTGATGATCAGAAATCACCACAATATAGAATGTGTCCATTTCATATACAGTGGTGGAAAAAAGTTTTTGGACACCCCATGCATTTGCATATATATTGCATTAAGAATTAATCTTGGGTCTTCAAGAGCTAATTTCACAGCCATAATACTAAACAAATCCAAAAAAGCCGTTAAAAACTTCAAGTTGATTGGTTTCATAGCAAAAAGAAATTTTGAGTGTTGGGTCATTTTAGAAGAATTTAGTTTTGTTAGTTTTTTTTGTAAACAATAAACCAAAAAAAATCATCTGTATTTGTTTGTGTCTGTCTAATGCAGCCACACCTTTTGAAACACAAAAAAGATTTTTCTGCAAATATTTCATGATGATATTTGAGAATGTGTAAATTTTTTTTCCACCACTGTAGATGTACCCATAAACAAAATGACGTTGCGCTGAGCACAGGTGTGTATTATACATGTGTACGTTATGTACGGATACCGGATCATGTGACCTAAATAAGTAGCGGGCGGCGGGAATTGATGGGACTCAGAAACACCCCCACAATTTAATCAGTTGTTCCTTGGATCATTTCTGATGGATAAGTCCTGATAAGTCCTCAGTGGTGGATTTGTAGTAGGATCACAATCAGCTGACGTAGTGTTCACTGGTTGTCATGGTTACAATAACGCCCTGCTGCTATCTGGCAATGATACAGAAATCTGTAACAGATAATCTGTGGATCCAGACTATAAGCAGCATCACTGCCTAAATCTAATTACTTGGTCCTTGTGTCATTTCTGACCTTCCCTGAACATTTCATCCAAATCCATTATTTCATTTTTGAGTAATGTTGCTAACAGACGGAAGGATTCACGTACACTGGTTGTCACGTAACTCCACCACGTTCCTTGACGGAGTAAAAAAGGTTATTTTACAGATCTTTGCTGATATTTAAAAGAAAAAATATTTCTATTAAGTTTTGAAAAATGCTATTATTACACAGATTTTACCTGCTTTAATAATAATAAATAATGCATTTTATTTGTAAGCGCCTTCCTTGACACCCAAGATCACTTTACAGGAAGAACAAATGCAACAGAACAGATAAAAACCATACAAAAAGATTTTAAAAAGTTAAATTAATATACATGTTAACTGTTTATAAAAAAAGAAAGACAGGACGAAATTATGAATATTATCCACATCAAAAATCTGCATTTAAAAAAATGTTAATAATTTCACAAATTTTGACAATAAAATTAAACTTTTTTCTATTGTTTTTACAATATTTAAATCAATAAAACAATAGTTATTTTAGAGATATTTCCTATTATCTTAAATTTTTAAAAAAAGCAGATTAATGGTTAACAAATGTCAAATAATTACAAACATATATTTTCTCTTATTTTTGCTGTTTTCACAGTTTTAAAGTTACAGTACTCTACTGTTATTTAACATATTTTTCTTACAACTTTACTGACATTTTAACAGATTTTTTTCAGATTTTCTTTTTCTTACAGTGCGCATCGTCTACTGTATCAGTCTTTAATACTAATCATGCATGAACAAAGAAAAAAGTTAGCTTTACAACACCATGTTTTTACCATAGTTTACTCAAAGTTCAACAACACTGACCCATAATTCTGGCAACATGATGACTTTATTTTTTATTTGTTCTGAAATCCCATTTTAAAACTCTGAACGGTCACTGCAGTTATCAGGGGTCATCATATGGGGACCGTAAATATAATGGCAGTGAACCAAAGTGTTGGACAGATGGACAAAGTTTGCTCTACTTCAGCTCCTCCAGAAACAAAAGCGAGATGAAAGCAAACAAAGAATATTCATGTAATATTCCTAAATGCTGCTGCAGACTGATGAGCCGTGAGTTCCTCTGCAGACGGACAAAGAGGGCAGATGAGACGGGACGAGTGTACCTCAGACAAGGACTTGTGTCTTTGGAGGGAGTGAGGGGGTGATGGAAGCTAAACTAGCATAAAACTGCCTTCCGTCACGGATTACCAAGGAAGCGCTTTTCATTACCTGCCTTTCATAACAAGATATATATGGCAACAGGAGGTGTTGGAGGAGCAGCAGACACTCGCAGCCCATTTGCCTCACAGATCCAATGCCGGTGTGAATGTGAGCGAGAGAGTAAATGGTGCAGAAAGAAAGTGAATTGTGTAGGGAAATGGCTGCTGCGATATGCTATATTATTGTCTATTTCACAGCTGTATGAGTTTGCTGACTGGCTTGTATGAGGCTGTTGTTACCAGCAGTGCATCTAAGTTGAAGAATGAAGGTTAGATCATTTAGAAGTGCGGCCTGAGGCTGGTTTTAAAACTCCACACAAATAGTCCAGTTACACTTGACTTTTGCTTGACTAATATCTTGGCAGTTTATTACATAGTAAATAATATAAAACAAGTTGGTAATGAACACAGCGTGCACAGGAGCTGATTTTGGGTATCATTTAAGTAATCTGATCTGATTTTTCTGTGGCATTAATACGCTGTGACTCCAGTCTAAGTCGACAAGTGTTTGACTCCAACTAAGTCTAATAATTAAAGTCTGACCTGAAAAAGGGAATAATGTCTATAATTTCTAGTAAAGGAGTCATTTTATGAAATTGTGGCTGCATGACAGGGACAAACTGACATGGTAATATTTAGTTTTCCTGTGATTTTCCACAATGTGAAAACATGCAGAAATGTTCACGCAGTTACTCTAGTAACTCTGTTTAGAAAAAAAATATCTGTTCTAGATTGATTGGTGTGGAGTGGATCTGCATTGCAATTAAAAAACAAAGATTTATAGAAATACAGGGGGTCCTTGACTTACATCAGAGTTCTGTTCCTATGGATCAATGTAAGTCGATTTTTGTCGCAAGTCGGAATTCCAGAGAAAATGTAAGCAAAGCCATTACATGCATCACGATATCGATCAGTTCTTCAGAACATCACATGCTGTCTTAATATGCTACAAGGATAAACATCAACAATCTTTCTCCAGAATCATAAACTCCACCTTTATGTCCTTTGGATGTCACAACAGATATGCTTTCTATGATGCTCGACATATTAGATAGTTTGTAAAAATAGTATAGCTGCTATGGATCTACGTAAGTCGATTTTCGCCATAAGTCGGAACTCTAGATTGTAAATAAAGCCATTCCGTGCATCACGATGTCGATCAGTTCTTCATTAAACTCATGAGTACCAATGACTTTCATGTATGAATCATTTTACAAGAAGATAACAGAACATGTTGGACTGTTTTTACAACTTGAGCGTTTTATTCTATCTAATTTCACTTCCATGGAGACGGCTTTCCTTTTCTTCCAAGCATCAGAAGAGTCTGACTTACGCTGGGAACCATAATGAAGGACAAAAAGTTAGTGAATGTAGCACAATTTCGATCCTTGGTATGTCATGTACATATTGAAGAATTGACAATAAAGCTGACTTTGACTTTGACAATCCAAAGTGGAGTACAACCAGAGAATGGAAACAAAGCCGTCTGATAGCGCCGCATAATGAAGTATTCATCTGCTCCGCTCGTCAACTAGTTCCACGTAACCAGTTCTGATGTAACAACAAAACGCTGTGGGTAGAGGACGTCGTAAACCGAGGACCTCCTGTATCTGGAAAAAGCATTTTTAAACTTTTCTCATGTGGTGTAACTCTGGTAGGTTTTTGCTTTAGGTGACATTCAGATCTGGTCAAACTAATTAGCTGTATTGCCTGTACCATTGAAGTACACGGTTCAACATCATCTTTTATGTGTTTTTTGTGTGATGTTGCATTTTGTTTTGTGACTAAATATGTGTGCGTGGAGCTGGCATGTTGACAAACTCTCTGTCTTATAAAATGACACTTTGAAATACTGTGGTGTGTCTAAGAACTGTTCTATCAGAGTAAATTCTGTTCTATGAGTCAGTGTTCTCTTGTAGATTAGTCATGGAAAACGAGTTTTCTTTAAACATCAAGAAACGTTGCCTTACTGTAAAGTGCAGTTCCTACTGTGGTTGTTAGTCACACGTCACAGTGTCAACGTTGCAGTGAAATGTTATGCAGTCCTGTATTGAACTATTATCAGGAAAATTCTTCAGTGGAGTCCTGACTTCTCCACATTAATACTCAGTCGTCTCTCAAGTCAAAGCAAAGTTTTACTTGTGCAAGGAATCACTTGAACAGAGCAGAGTCTGAACGAGTGACTGACAATAGGTGGAAACAGTTTAGCTTTTATACAGGCACATAAATAAGTACAGTACCATGAGTTACAGGACATTCTTTTGCAGTGGTAAAATCAGTTTCTGAGCAGCCAGTTTCACCCAGCTGCTTGCAAAACCAACTTGTTATATTTTCATGGCCAAAATTAATCATGGAAATTTACTGAGTACACTGGGTTATATGAGTTCACAGTTATACAGTAGTTTGAAATCATGAAGAGCATTTAATCATAACATTATTATAATTTTATAATAACTATTAATCAGAAGTGGCCAAAAAATGTCTTCTTTAACATCAATAATAGCAAAGTGTTGTGATTCACTGGATGTTGGGAGGAAATGTGAATTAAAGTGCTGCTGACTGTGTTCTGTTTATTGTTGGGTTTATGTCATCCGTTTTTGGATTGTTTGAATTTGGTATTTTCAAATATGGTTTACGTGACAGTAGATATCGATAGTAGTTATTTTGAGGTAATTTGAAAATAGTCTCAGCTGCAAGGGTCATGCTGTTTCTTATGGTGAAAGCTGTCTGTAGAAGTGTTGCCTTCTTCAAAGCAGCTGCAATATTTTATTTTACAGTTGCACATTTTTAGACCGCTGAAGGAATGAAAACCCTTATAAGCCGTGTTGTACGTGATTTAGTGGTCCGCACAAGACAGCAAAGAGAGAGTTGTTTTTGATGCCTGCATCAATCTATTTTTCTTCTAAATTTCATGCAGAATTTTGTTTGAATCAGCCTCTGTTTTCTGATGCTTAATTTTCACCCCACTAAGAAACTCTGCAGCACCAAACAACAACACTCTTCCTATACCTATCCCTCCTCTGGCTAGCTGACGGTGAGCAGTACATGTCATAGACTGGACATGTTTATTCTGGAGCCGGCCTGCCTTCTTTTCCAGCAACAGTCAAGATACCCGACATCTCCAAGATCAAAACAACCATGTCCTCCATTCTCCCTCTCCGTTTTCACAGGCCGCCAGTCTGTGTGTGGGTGTCAGGAGTGTTGTGTGTGCACGGACTTCAAATCAGTGCAAGCTGTGGACGGCCTGGTGCCCTGCGCTCGGAGGCAGCCATCTGTCAGCTGACGCCTGGTCGACACGGCAATCAGAACGCTCTGCGGCGGGTCCAATCTGTTCCACCACAGGTACGGCGGTGGGAGGGCTGCCATCACTCCACACACTCCCTTTTTATTCCTTCTCTGTAACACTGTCAGTCACTCCTCGGCTTCTTCTCTTTTTATCCTTCTTACTTTTTATCCCTATTAGACCGTTCTTGTCCCCATTGACGTTCTGGCTTTTTTTTCTACATTCAAGCAATTGCACCTGCTAGCATCATTGGTAGGCACAGACTGATTATTGTGACCGATATTTGGCATTTTTCTGATTATATGTATTTTTATTTGCCGATTATTGATGAATTAAATGCACTACATCAAGTCTGATGCAACCTCCTGGTTTCAGAAATGTCTCTCAAGCAGCAAAAACTGAACAAGAAACACAAGCCGTTGCCACAAACCAGCAACTTAGCTTCCCTCACAGTGGCTAAGGCTATGCTAAAAGCTAGCCACAAATTACCCTGAAAGAGAATTTGGAAAACAATAATTAGTAATGCTTTAAGAGCTGGCTTTTAGTGGCAAATAGAAGTGATAAAACAGTGAAAGATTAAGAAAATGGAGAACTGCAGGAACAAACTGATCAATCTCAGGTGCAGAGCTTCTCAATTTAATCACTGCTATTCCTATTTAACATATATAGTTGTAGTTTCACTTATTAATAAAGAAGCCTAGTTATGAATGACAGGTTCTCTGCCATCACATGCTGTTAAACCATTACATTTAAAGTCTATTGATTCCAAATATCAGTTATCGGCCTTTCTTGATTACCAATAATCGATGCTGGTATCTGCCCTAAAACAAAACATATCAGTCGATGCTTAATTAGTAGTGAAACTATGTCTATGTTTGTTCACATTTGACATTTGCTATTTCAAAGTCATCAAAATACGTTAATGAAAGTCCCAGAAGCCATTGTGAACAGATAAGCTGTCTTCGTGTCGTGATCCTCCTCCATTGCTTCCTCTCCTGGCAGGAGCATCACACCTCTTGTGTCATAATGATGGCAGTGTGCTAAATGCGGTGGTCACTCCAGCCTGCTAAATGTGCCGTGCTACACCCAGGCCATGCCAGCCAGAGCTCTCCCCCCTCCATGCCTCTCTCTTGGCAACAGGCCCAACTGTTAATCTGATCAGAGCCATGCTAATGGCGGTAGGCAGCCCTCCTAACCAGACTGTGAGCCAGGCCAAGAGGCCTGTAGCAGTGGAGGTGACATCCTGAGCTCTACACTGCAGATGAATTATTGAACGGGACCCAGAACAGAGCTTTAGGAGACTTCACTTGGCTCGGCTCCTCTTTTTTAAACAGATAATGAAGATCTGTCATCTATCACAACTGAGAATAAAGACTGAGCGTATTTACAGTTAAGCCAAATTCTGATTTACAGTGACTTTTTTTTGTTTCTTCTGGCAAAACGTGGAATAAACAAGTCACCAAAGACAGTTTAACTTTTGCTAAAAATGTCTTGTCTACAATTATTCTGAGTCAGATTAATGGCAGAACCTTTATTTTCCACCACAATAATCAAACTGTTCTTATTATTGCTGACAGTCTTTGTGCACGTCTCTACTGGGAGTTCTCCTCTTTAGTGACGATCTCCAGGTCTTTGAGGTTGGAAGGCTTCTTTGCATCACTCTGGTCTGTCTTCAGTTTCCTCCACAGATTCTTGATGGGATTCAGATCTGGACTCAGGGTGAGCCGCTCCAAACTGTTGATATTGTTTTGTTTAAACTCTTTCTTGACCATTTTGGCTGTATGGTTTGGATCGTCGTCTTGTTGGAAGGTCCAGTCCTGCACAAAGCCAAGTGTTTCTGCAGACTGCCTGATGTTTTCCTTCAGAATCTTAACATGGTCCTCTTTCCTCATGAGGACCTTTGCTTTGACAGGTTTGTGGGGCCAGTAGGCTGAAAAATACCCCCAAAGCATCACGTTCTCACCACCAGGCTTGACTGTGTGGATGGTGTCCTTGGGCTTGATTGCTTCTCCTTTCTTTGTGTTCAAGCTGCTCCAACTCATTCAGCCAACCTTTCTTTGTCCAGGTGAGCTTTTGTGTGTCTGTCTTGGTGAAATGGAGTTCTCTTTGGTCGCCATCCAATTCAAATGGTACCAGAATGGCTCCGATTCGTCAGGATAGTCCTTGACCTCTTCTTGGCCGGATTCTGTTTTGGACTGTGGTCGCTGGCGCTTGAAAACTCCTGAGTACGGCTTTATCGTCTTTCCACATCTTGTGAGCAGCCGCAAGCCTCTCTCAGTGATTGACCCTAATAACAAGCTCACGAAGCTTGTTGGTTATAGCTCTGACTTGCAATTGACTTGTAACCGAGTAGAGAACTCCTGCATCAGCTGCTCTCAGTTTGTAGAGTAACGGAATGCTCAAGAACATAGTGGAAATTACCAGGGCCATTTGGAATTTTTCAGAAACTGGCAGCAATTTCAAGGGATATGAATAACTTTGGACATGGCATGTTTAGTTTTTTTTTAAATACACCTTTCTCCAGAGCTTTCAACCACATCTTAGCAGGTAAAGTTAGCCAAAATTATTTTCAATGGGAAGTTTGGAATCAGAAAGTTTGCTTTATTTATTTGTTATCTTTTTCAGCAAGAAGAAGTCTACCTATGAAATCAAAGTTCTTATAAATGTAAAGCTTTATAAATACAAATCTGGCATTGGTATGACTATCTTTTTCAGTTCTTGAAAGCTGCTTTTGTTTGTTGTGTTAATGCTGGTCTTAGCTGAAAAAAGGAGTGCAGCAGCAAGTTTTGCTATTGTGCTCTATTTTACCATTAAATGCTGATTTCTTGTACTCATGGGAGAAAACTGCACTGCTAACTTCTTTAATGATGCGACTGTGATAAAACTACTTTTGTGAGGGTGTATTTTGCTGCCCTTTGTTTAGGGCTGTTTTTCTACGAGTTTGTGGAGCAGAAATGCTCCACAAACTAGCTAGAACACCCAAAGGCTTTGCATCTTTTTCTTAATTTTCCCTCTGAATCATTATATGTGCAGTAGTTATAGCGTATCCAGCCTGTTGCCCTGCCTCAGTGATTTGTCATGTTTGATATAATGACTCAAGTCCTGTAGAAAGAGGTTTTCTTAGCGTCTGATGCGACTGTCGTGGCAGGAAAATTTAGAGAGCCTTAGAGAGCCTCCCTTCATCCAAACCAGGCACAAAATACTGAAGCTCCAAGTCAGCACTCAATCAATAGCAGCACTCGAGATACATGGGACACCTGCAGACATCTCTGAAGAGAGCAAAGCCAAATGAGCCTTTCTTCTCTGAAGCATGTTGTCAGAGGAAACATCACAGCTTGAACCTGCTGACCTCTCATTATTTCTTGCTACCTTCAAATGGAAACTGTAAAAAAAAATCTGAAAGAAATATAGTCAAACCAGCCAGTCATTCTGGTTTGTTT
This sequence comes from Amphiprion ocellaris, assembly GCF_022539595.1. Taxonomy (NCBI): domain Eukaryota; kingdom Metazoa; phylum Chordata; class Actinopteri; family Pomacentridae; genus Amphiprion; species Amphiprion ocellaris. Next base: position 2,121,780 of record NC_072766.1, read on the forward strand.
AATGTAAATAGTTATTCAAATTGTCCCACTTTCTGACCACTTCACAACCTAAAACCATGAGTTTGTATAGCAGTTGAGAGTTCATTCAACTCATTAAATTAAGTTCATAACAAACAGAACTATCTTATAAGCAGACTCCCCAGGATGCATTGTCAAAGAATTAAAACTCCCCACAGTTTTTTGCTTGTTGTGGTTTGAGAAGACAGACATGGTGAAACTCACTGTGGGTCCTTATTGAATTTAGTTGTGGTTGTTGTTTTTTCCAAATAATTCTAACCATGACAAAGTTTAGTAATAAATTCAATCCCTGTGGTCATAGATTTGTAACCAGTAGCTGCGTCACAGGTTGTTCTTAGTGTTAAATGAAGAAGAAGCTCCTTAAACTTGTAAGAGGAAAACGAGTTTGTTCATAAACATTGTCTATGCGACTTATTAATACAACTTCATATCTTCTCAGATTAGTTTAACTCAACTAGTTTAACTCTTTCACATCTCATAAGGTGACTTTAAACTATTTAATCACCCCAAGTGCAGTTAATTCACATAATAAAGCAGCAGGGGAGCTGATATTTCTAACCTGAATGAACTTGAAATGATTTACAGTTTAGGTTCAGAAGTTCTGCTACGTTTCCTTGGTTTCAGTTGCATTCCTTCATCTGTTTTGATTTCCACTAAATATCCGCTTTGCCCTCCTTTGAATAACATTTCATGTTATCACTATAAAATGAAAAAAATCTGCATCAAATGTCATAAATTTGCTCTCATTAAATTGCAAAGAGCATCGGTGTTGTTAGATTTACACCCTTTAAATAAATCCTCGCCTTTTGAAGAATATAAAAGCCCATTTCCTCTCAGTGACATTCAGTGAGCAAAACAAACAGCCACTTATTTAACAGTTTCTGGAGAATTCCCTTTGAATCTTTATGCATTAGGTGTTTTTTGGTTTTTTTGTTTTTTTTTTAGCAAGCCGGGTTTTATAAGTGCATTCAAATGGAAAACAACTTTTAGCTGATAGCACTTAAACTTCTACATTCTTTATGATGCATGATCCATCACTGTAGATGTGAAGGAACTCTGGGCCTTTTAAACCTTCCATTAAGTGTTTACATTGTCTGGCCGCCTCTGAGGACGAACCACGTGCCTCCTTGCTGTTCAGAATGCATTAGTTTACTCCTCTTTGAAGCACATGGTGACACAGAAGCAAACACACTGTGAGCCACACACATAGCTGAGCAAAACCCACTTTTTTTTTCTTTCAATGCATCTTACATGTTGGTACAATTTATTTTACTGCATCTGCTCATCTATCAGGGAGACATTTATGGTAACACATTGTGCCAGGCCGAGCATGTGAGGGCTTTTTCATATTTCTGATGAGATACTCCAAAATAAATAACATCTTGATAGCAGCTGCACGGAAAAAGCAAAGCATGCCATGAGATTTGCAGGAGGGCTTTTATTTGTTGTTCTTCCTTTTACTGCGAGCAAATAAGATTGGCATCTTCAAGCTGAGATGAGATGACATTCACCACCGCAGCAGCAAAATGCTAGCCTCATTTATCATATACATCCATGTAAAAATTCAGAAAATACTAGTTTCTTTTCATGGTTTTGCACTTCTAAGTTGTGGAACTGTTGGGTTGTCCACATCCTTTTTGCCACAAACACACACTGCTGCTTTCATTTGAGCCAATCTGTAAGTCATCTCTGCCAGAATCACCCACTTCCACTTAAAAGATAAAGATCATCTACATAAAGTTATGTCTGTCAAAACTGCATTTTTGGACCTGTTTTTTTCCCGTTTTTCTGCCAGTTCTTTCCCCCTCTGCTGGCACAGCACTGCAACAAAGTGAGCAGAAGGGGTTGGCAGAGTAAGAACACCAAAATTCAGTAAAGTCCCCTGTTAGTCACTGCCTGTAGGTTGGTGAAATTTGAATTGGATTATATGTGGAGTTTGTTTTTTATTTTATAAATGTGTTGTTCATTTCTGACGTTTAAAGCAGATTTGCTAAAACTTGTGCCTGAATATGAGGCTGATGCCACTCATGTATACGTACAGCATCAATTTAATGTAATGCAGAACATTTTCTAGTTTCCATTTGTTGGTTTTGACCACAGTATTGGTGTTTTCATGCTGTCGGACTGTAGCTTCTGGGAGTTTACTTCTCTAGCATTTACATGACAATACCATAAACAACCCCGGTGACCACAGTCAGACCCAGCCTCCCACTGAATTTAATTTTACTGCATCTGTTCACGTTAAGTTCAGCCAAAACAGTGGAGGCATCGGGGTTTATATGCTCAGCATCGCCGGCCAAACCGCTGTTATTCAAAACCCAACCACAGTACACAGTTGGGTTATGAACATGAGAACATAAACAGTTTTTCTCTGAAAGCCTGGTAGACGTTGGCATTTCCTCTTTTCCTTTTTCACTTCTTTGAAGTCGTGGTTGGCGGGTTTTCAACACAAACAAAGTTTACTATGAGGAGAAAACATTTTCTTACTCCGGATCAGTAAGTAAACACCACAGAAGATTTAGGTCCAGTATTGTCCAATGCCGGGCACCTCATTTTTGCATTTTAATTTGGTATGCATTATTGGAGAAGCTTGTATTATGTTTGAAGCCTGCACAGACCTTACTATTTGCCCTCATGTAATTAACATTTCAGCTGATAAATATTTCACATAAGTATTAAACTGTAGATTAATGTTGGGTCAATTTATAATTGGGGGACTTTTTGTACCATAGTTGACATTTCTGCTGTTTTAGGCCTAAAATCAACATGGCCGCCTAGAACCAAACACCACATGGCATTTTAGAGAAAGATTCTTCTAAATATTATATATGCAATTGAGTAAAATGTAAAGTTATTTCTTAAGATATTGTAGTAAACCTGCTGACTCCTTTATATTAAATAAGTCAGAAAGCCTTGGAGTCTGGCCAGTCTTTTCTTCAGGAGGAAATGACATCATGTGGAGCAGGTCATGTGAACTGGAATTAACACACTTCCTGGAGAGGTGTTTTTGTAATGAAAGCAAACAACAGCAAAAAGTGAAACCTAAATGTGAGACTGAACATCTGCCATCAATCACGAGACGCAGACCCTGTGACTGTTGTCTCCCTGGTTTCTCTGGTTTCTGCTCCATCCTCTCCTGTTAAACTGGACACCTTTCCCAACACATTACACATCACAAATTATGTTGATTAACTTACTTTCAAAACCCATCTGAGAATGCTTTTTAGTTGCATCGTAGCATTATTTTGTGAGAACAGGGTCAGCGTGGAACCATTATTCTTTGACTTCAGTTCATTCTTCTGGCCACTTATGGCTTATTTTTGGTTTTAAGGTCCTGTCTAGGCACAAAACTATATAGTTACCTTTAGGAAAATATTACTCTTTCATTGACACTCTGACACCATTTGGTACATTTAGGAAAATGTTTGGTTTGGATAAAAATCCAATCCTTTTCCTCCACGTTTAAACTGTCTACATTTTCTTACTTACTAGGATGATGTGATTGGTTGGCTGCAAAGGAGTGACAGTAAAGCAATAAAATAAATGACTAAGATATGTTGATTTCAAATATAATCTGACAGAAAGTATGTTTCCTCCAAAATGTATTTGAGAAACCATACAGCATTTAACACTTCTGATTGTGAAGTCGTCAGTTTAGGTGATAAACCCACTCTTTAATAACACTGACATTGCCTTTTAAATGTGCGTGTTTTTAAAAACACAGTCTCAGGAGACATTGTGACACTAACTAATGTTCTCGGTTGTAAATGACCTTCAGATCTCTCTTATCATATCTGTTCTGCTTGCCAAAGTAGAGAAATCTGCATATCAGGAAGTTAAATGTCCTCCTGCTACTTTCTACTTTTGACATGTCCATTTTGCTGTCACAGCTTTCAACTGCCGTCTTGCAAAATAGCTCAAGCGTGATGGAAACAAGTTATGTCTTTCAAAGTCATCATTAAAGAATCTAATACATCATAAGCTAATTACATGCTTCACACCTTTCTCTGACACCGTGGAAAATACCTGTGGCTGCTTTCCAGCTGTTGCGGTTTGAGGCTTTTCACCAGATGACAGATGAATATTGTTGCTTACAGGATTTAGACAGAAGACGTTAGAGAAAACAAACCCGGGATGGATGGTTAATCACAGCTATGATCCACCGGTAAGCACATGTTGTTCCAGAGGCAGGTTTGTGCATATTCTTCATTTGGTTTGTTGGTTTAGGAAACGCCTGTTTCTTTACTACCGCTTCACCAGTTGAAAACATGACAATGATCTTTTGTTAAGGGAGGAATTGGAAGGATTTAGTTCCATTTAGCTTTACGTTGCAGATTTAAACCAACTAAATACCCCTTTGCCTCTTGTTGACCTCACTTTCTTCAAGGTGTGCGATTAATAATGTGAGAAATGCAAGAGGCGTTCACTGGAACCATGTTTGCTTTGTCCATTCAGTTTTTCCCCTACATCAATACAATCTAAGGTAACAAAAACACAATAAATTTAACTTTCAGGTGATTATACACTAATGTATAAATGACTAATGAGTATTCAAGTTTTCTATTATATCCTTCTAAATCCTATTCACAGGACCTTTAAACTGGTCAAACCCTTGAAACCAAACAGTTGCAGCTGTTCAGACAGATTTTGCAGATTTCTCAGACATTGTTATTAACAAAAAATCTTTTGTGCAGCTGTCAGATTCTCGAATAAATCAGTTGTATTGTAGCGAATGTAATCTGACAATTCACACCATGTAAAGCGCTAAAACCCAATGTTTCAACAGATTAATGAGGTTCTCAGTAGTCTTGTGTGTCTGTAATAAACAAAAAATAACCGTGCTGGCCTGGAGTTTTGCACAATCTTTAGTTTTTTTAATCTATAAATGCACACACCTTGGTTTGGTAGCATCACTGTAATTGGATCAGCTGCGATTTGAATGCAAAAGATAAATGGTTAGAGCATTGGTGGCAAACATGCGGATGACTTTGTAAAGTGTAAAAATTCCACAGAAGACATTAACTGCAGGTTCGAAATTAGAAAAACAATGAATTTACAATAATTTCTAGACCACGACAAGTTGTTTTGATCAGAAAGTAAAATACTAGATTGTTCTTTGTCATTTTGTGTCTTGTTTTGTAATGTTTTGTCTTTTTTTGTGTATTTTTTTGTCTGACTCTTGTTGTTTGTTTCGTGTTTTTATCGTTTTATATTTCCTTTTTGTCTCGGTTGTGTTTTTTGTCTTATTTTTGTCATTTTGTTTCTCACTTTTTTCTCGTTTCTGTTGTTTGTCCATTTTTTTGTCATTTTGTTTCTCGTGTTTGTCGTTAGAGGTCTCATTTTTGTAATATTTTGTCTTGTTTTTGTTGTTTTTTGTCTGTTTTGTCTGACTTTTGTTGTTTTGATCATAAAGTAAACTACTCTATGGTTCGGTTCCAGATATCTGTGACTAAATGTTGTGTTCCTTTGTAGACACTGTGATCTGGAAGTTGTAATGTGGAAATGATAAACTGAGGCTTAATGTTGCTGAAATTGAATTTATTTTTCTTAATAAATTTCAGGTTGTTTTTTTTTGTAAAAACATAATTTCTAAAATGTGAACATTTTTTCACTAAAACAAAGGAAACCTTTGGAGTTGTGGTTATTTATAGGTTATTATGCTGTGATTTTACTGGTTCGGTCCACTTCAGATCAAACTGGGCTTAATGTGGAACCTGAACTAAGCTGAGTTTGACACCTCTGGGTTTGAGCGTGTCTCACTGATATTTAGTTATGCAAGAAGATGAAGGTATCGCCTCCATGTGTGTCTGTTCTGCATGTGGCGCTTAGAGTTTGAGACTGTGGGTGTTTGTCATTTCTGAAAGTGAACAAACTGCTTTTTTAGATTAGCGTCTGTACAATATAATTAACATACCTCTAGTAGTGACAGCATTGCACAGGAGGCATCGGACGCCCTCCCCCCCGTTTTCCCTCCCCGTCTCCCCCCTACAACACGTCAGCAGTAAATCCTCCCTCTCATCTCTCCTCCCCATCCTCCACCCCTCACGTCAGCTGTTTCCCTCCCATTCCATGCTATAGCTGTCACAAGGCGGGACTGCAGGGAGCCCGTCGATGGTATTTATAGCATGCCAGCGCTCTAAGTGATAGATGTCACCTTCACGCCACCGCCTCTGGGGCACTGCACCAACCATCCTGCCCCACTAACAAGCTGCAAAGTGCTGTGGATGCACGGGGAAGGGACGGGAGGAAGTGTGAGGAGGTTGCAGGATGTCTGGATTGCATGTGAAGTGATATGAACAACAGAACAACAGAGTTCATCAAATGTGCTTAAATCTTCCCACCAGGCTTGTTTGCTGCGTGGTTTCCTGCCTGCTAATTAAGGCCTCTCCCGGTGAGAAATGTATTTTAAGATGAAGCAGTTTGGAGCGTTGGTTCCTTGGAGCAGCGGTGGGATGATTGATGAGGAGGAGGGCGATGAAGACAGGCTTGACAATAGGGTGTGTCTTAACACCTGAATCTCTTGGCTGCTCTCATGCTTTATTGGTCTCATGCACAGATTTTTATGGAGAATTCACTCATGCACATTGCAGCAGCAGAGATGAATCTAATGCACAGCTAGCATGAGCACGACTAACACGAAAACAAAGCAATGTGACACACGAACAGTGATCAAAACACAAGCACATGCAGATACCACCCACAGACAAACACAGACAAGCTTTTCTTTCTCCACCAGTGCAAAATAAAAACCCCACAGCTACTGTCACTGTCATGAAGCGTCATCCTGACATTTTCAATCATCTCCTTTGACAGAGATATTTTTGGCCCAAATGGTAGAGTTTTCCTTTGAAGGCGTCTGTAATACAAAATATAATTCAGGTCTGTCTGACAAGTGGAATAAGCTTGTCAGGAAGCCGAGGCTTGAGGAAAGGAGCTTTTGGCTGAGGACTCAACTTGGCATTGTTCAGATATCCAAACTCCTACTCCAAACCCAGTTAGAGTTGGTCATGTGTCAGACTTTAAACCACGACTGACCTCAGAAGTCATGTTCTGTTTCCTTAATCATACCACTGCAGTTTGCACCATGACAATACAGCACAAAGTTTGTTTGTACTTTTTAAAGGTGGAGTATGTGATTGTAATTCAATACACTTTTTACACAGGTTCAGTCAATATCTCGTCACGATTCCTTAGTCTCGTTTGTTGTCAGATGTTTCTCCACAGCCCTGAATGTGTGACTCGATAGATGGGAAATAAACAAATAGGCTCAGAGAAATAAATACACTCTTTCAGCATATCCTGTAGTCGTTTCTCCTCGTGCATGTTTGTGTTTGTGCAGAGGGATCAAGAGGAACATCACATGCTGTCTAAATATGCTACAAGGATAAACATCAACAATCTTTCTCCAGAATCACAAACTCCACCTATATGTCCTTTTGATGTCACAACAGATATTCTATCAAAGATGACCAACATATTAGATATTTTGAAAATATAGCATAGTTACTACGGATCTACGTAAGTCAATTTTTGCTGTAAGTCGGAACTCCGGCAAAAATGTAAATAAAGCCGTTAATTGCATCACAATATCAATCAGTTCTTCTTAAAAGTCATGAATACCAACGACTTTCATGCATGTATGAATCATTTTACAAGAAGATAACAGAACATGTTGGACTGTTTTTACAACTTGATCGTTTTGTTAAATCTAATTTCACTTCCATGGAGACGGCTTTCCTTTTCTTCCAAGCATCAGAAGAGTCTGACTTACGCTGGGAGCCATAATGAAGGACAAAAAGTTAGTGAATGTAGCACAATCCAAGGTGGATGTAAACAAAGCCGTCTTATAGCGCCGTGTGACGACGTATTCATCCGCTTCACTCGCCAAATAGTTCCATGTAACCAGTTCTGACGTAACGACGAAACGCTGTAGGTTGAGGACGCCGTAACCCGAGGATCTCCTGTATTGCTCATTTTTGCCATGAATCTGTTTATAATTTAAAGGTTTTTTTGCACTTTATTTTGTGTCCAGTTGTTTAAATGTCATTTTTACTCCACATAGTAATAACTTAAAGGTAGCAGGATATGAAACAATAACAACAATGTACAACAACAACAATAATAATAATAATAATAATCATGCACTGCATCCAACCAAGTACTGCTCCCCAATCTAATCTATTAGGAATGGGTGAAGCTTAAGTTGATGTTGTCTTGGTATTTTTGTTAATTTTTGTAATAATAACACTCCATGAAGAGGAATTAATTCATTGTTTGTTGTTACTTTACATTGTATAAAGTTCCCTAAGTTTTTGTCTCACACAAACGTATTTTCACTTTACCAAGAGTAGCTTCAGGTGGGACTTTATTCAGATTGATTCAGAAAACTTTATTTGTCCCCAGGGAGCAATTAAAAAAGGCACGTAGAGCAGGCAGTGCAACAATGACGTCAGAAACTGACTAGAGAACAAGAAATTAGAGATAAGTAACAATAAGAAATAGGGATAAATATATATAAAAATGTAGAAAAGGTAATATAATAAGAATAAAAAACAGAATGAAAAGAAAAGACAAAAAAGAAAAAATACAACTTTTCCATTGTTTTTTAGAGTCCATGTAAACCGGTTTGCAGACATCTGATGCAGGTCAAAATTTGTGTGTGCACAGCAGCTATGCTACCAGGGCAGTAGTGTGTTACCCTGACAGCACGATGCATCAGGAAAATATGTCAGTGTGGTCGACTGCAGGTGGAACTGACTTTCCCCAGCAGTCTCAAACTGGACTGTAAAGTAGTATAATAAAAACAAATACGTATCAATAAATGTTCTATCCATCAAAAGTGAAGGGATGAATGATTCCAATACATACGAGAAATGAATGAAAAACTTAAAATGATGATTCAAGGGAACTGGTTCCATAGTTAAATTATTAAATATGTGGCTGAAAGATTCAAACTGATCTTAACGTTGAATGTATGAAAAATGAAATAATATTGAATTTTATATAACAAATAATTGACTAAAAGTTAAGATTCATAGTGAAAATAAATGAACATGTATTGAATATAATGGTGCTGGTTCTGGTCTGTCAAGAAGCAGGCTTGTTAGATAAAAACATTGGCAAATTTGTTATTCAAATGATAACCAAAAGGTTCACTCCTGCCTTAAATTTAGCATCTATAGATTCTTTTATCAATAACTGACTCGACTAAAGCGACTTTTCCATACTGTGTGTATTTACTTTTCCCTTTAGTCCATCCATCTGTTATAAAACTGCTGGTAAATGACATTTAAACTGCCTTTGACTCATATTGTTGCATAAAAAAAATCATGTTTATTGTAGACTTTTTACTGCGTGGAGCTATACTGTCACAGAAGACTAATACTGTTGTAGGTATTTATATGTACATTAATATTTATACAGCTTACTATCCAAACAACAAATTTGCATACAGCGTTGGGTCCGGTGATGAGTAATGCATGACGCAGCTTTGTGTGTGTGTCATGAGCAGTTCCAGTGTTGGGGCCACAGAATGCATGCATGCCTTTCCATGACAGTGACAAAATGGTCAGCGAGTTGCTGAAATCCATCCCTGCCAGGGCGAATGTGTTGACACCGCTTTAATTCAGCTTGCCATACGACACTGTGCCTGGTCCTCTTCTCTGAGAGAGCCGGGTGGACACGGATATACGCTGTCAGGCTCGCATGGCATGTTGAAATACTGCATACATGCCACACGAAAGGATGGAGACAGAGCTGAAGAAGCACCACACACATATTTCAGCGTGTGATACTATATGCTACATTATATACTGCTTTATCTTTTGAATCGCTTGAGATTGTGCTGAAAAAACATTGCAGTTTTATCCTTTATTGAGTGCGACAGCTGTATTTATCTTGCATTTACAATAAAGCGCTGTTTCTGAAACTTCTCAGTCCAATCCTGGGCCAGAAGCCACCGTTTTACATCCCATATGTTCACTGTGTTCCAAACCATAGCTGCTCTTGCCAAAATATCTTCTAAATACGCTGCTTTCCTCTCAGTGGTCACACAAAGACCTGTTGAGCATGTGTCCACTGGGTGCATCGGTTTGCACATAATAACGTGCCCAATTCTGATCTTCCAAACACTCACATTTAACACTCATACAGTGTGCAAACAGACTGAGATTATTTTTAGTTGCAAAATACTACATGCCTTTCCAATAAGGAGAATGAACAGTGTGAACTATAATTTATGGCCCTGCAGTCGGCACCATGTTGTTCTGTCTGCTGGAACCACATGGGATGTAATAGTAAAAGTATGATTAAAAAATAGAAACTGTAATAAATATTAATGTATAAATGTATGTATGGTACAAACCCTCTGAGCCTCAAGCATTTTCAGGGCATTTTTCTGTTTTTCTCTTGTCACATTTTTTTTTTTACTCTTTTCGGGCTCATTTTTCACTGCAGTCTAAAGTCCTGCACCTCAGTGGAAACAGCAGAACCACGACTAGAAGGAGAGGGAACTCAGGAATGCCTCATGTCCAGTAGTATAGAGTATTCTAAAGTTAGAATGAGAGTGACACTGAGAGATTTTAAACTCTCAGAGAATAATCTAGACCAGGGGTGTCCAACATGCGGTCCCCGGGCCAAAACCGGCCCTCAAAATGTAAAAATTCCAGAGAAGACATTAACTGCAGATTGTAATTTAGTAAAACTATAAATTTAAAATCATTTCTAGACCATGACAAGTTGTTTTGATCATAAAGTTAAATACTAGATTGTTGATTGTTCTTTTCTGATTTTCTGTCTCATTTTTGTAATGTTTTGTCTTGTTTTTGTTGTTCTTTGTCTTTTTTTGGTTTGACTTTTGTCATTTGTCTTATGCTTTTGTCGATTTGTGTTTCCTTTTTGTCTCGCTTGTGTTATTTGTCTTATTTTTGTCGTTTTGTTTTATTCGTTTTGTGTCTTTTTTGTGGTTTTGTGTTTTTTTTTGTCTCGCTTATGTTGTTTGTCTAATTTTTTGCCGCTTTTGAACTTTGTCTAATTTTTTGTCTCTTGTTTTGTTTTGTGTTGTTTGTCTCATTTTTGGTTGTTTTGTTGCTTGCTTTTGTCCCTTTGTGTCTCGTTTTTGCAGTTTTTGTCTTGTTTTTGCCTTTTTTTGTCTGATTTTTGTCGGTTTGATCATAAAGTAAAATACTACATCATTCAGTTCCACATACCTGTGACTAAATGTTTTGCTCCTTTGTAGACACTCTGATCTGTGAATCCACAATTTTATTCATCTCTATACAACATTTGTTAGAAGCTGGCTCAGTGCCATGTGTCTACATGACAGTGAGAGTAAAAATGTGTGACTGAGAAGATTTGCCCTGTTGATAAAACCATCCACTGAGTTGAGTGTGTGTCTGTGTGCATCAGCTCCTCTTACCAGCAGGACCCTCCTATAAATGATCAGCTGACATGAACTGTCAGGAGGTGTCAGGAAGTGTGTGTGTGTGTGTGTGTGTGTGTGTGTGTGTGTGTGTGTGTGTGTGTGTGTGTGTGTGTGTGTGTGTGTGTGTGTGTGTGTGTGTGTGTGTGTGTGTGTGTGTGTGTGTGTGTGTGTGTGTGTGTGTGTGTGTGTGAGAGAACATGTACATGTATGAAGCTTGTAAATGTGTGTGCACGAGGCTGGAGTCAGACACGGTGGACACACTATCTCCCTGCTGACAAGTGTCATCAACCCCAGCTGCTTGGGGGTCTCTGTGGCCGTGGGGGTAGAGAGGGGCAGACAGGAGTGCTGGTGGGGGGGTAGAAGGAGGTAGAGGGGGTGAATTGGGGGGTTGGCAGTCAAGCAGTTGAGGCGGGGCGACGACACGACCACGCTGAAAGCAAGTCCAGGCGTCATCACCCGAGCTTCCACCTGTCGCTTCCTCTTAAACCCTCTCCATCCGCCTCTCCTCCCCCTCCAGAGCGGAGCAGAGGGAGGCCGAGCGGCTGCACTCCCAGTTAAAGGCCACCGGTGCAAACCAAAAATGAGGCGCGACATAACTGTGGCATGTTAGCTTAGATTAGATTTGCATTGTCAGATGTTTGGAGGTGGACCGGCGCGAGGCATTTACACCTCTATATATAGGGAGCAGGCAGGCTCCACTGCAGACGCTTCCACAGCCGTGACGTGCACCTATAAAGTTGTGCGCTGTTTTTAACCGTGCTGACGAAGCAAGATGCAGCTTCTTGGGTGGCGTTGGAGGTTATTAATCATCTCATTTTCACTATGTTGATTAAATCAGCAGTCAGGGCGGTGCATGTTCTGGACACCAGCCACACCGTGTCCTGGTAATTAATGGATGTTTAATCGTGGTCTATAAATAGCACCGACGTGCCCTCTGTTGCCTTTGCTGAATCACTGCGAACACCAAGCAGGTCGACACACAACCTTTAGTTGGACGGAGACTCGGGACGACGGAGTGGCAGTTAAGCCTCGTTTCAGTCCACACACCCGGAGACCCATCTGGCCTCCCGTAAATCTGCTCGTGTCCGTCAACAGTGAGCTGCAGCTGGCACACACACATCACACACCCCCGCTGCACACTCGCACCAGGAGTCGGGTTTGCTCAGAGTGTGAAAATAAGATCCGCCAGCTTCAATAAATGCCTCTTAGCAGCGCGATCAGTCAGAGGCTTTCCAGCTATGTGTGGCCTCCTCTGGCTAAACCGTCTCATTAGCAGCGGGGGGCCTCATATTTGCAGCACAGTTTAACACCGTTTAGATTTACACTTAGAAGCCCCCCTGCCTGGCCAGACCAGGGCCTCGAGTCACTGGTCTTTTTTGTGCTTCTTGTAAAAATAGTTGCATTAATTCAGCATTAAACCTGTCTGTGATCCCCAAACACTGAGGATAGACCAGGGCTGTTCTGTGTTAAGGTAAAATGAGGATATGTGTGTGTATTTGCACATACATCAGCGAGTAGAAGCTGAGCCGCCACACCGCCGGCGTGTCGGAAGCATAATGAACTCGGACACATGATCTCAGGCCACTGTGGTGTCACTGTAGATGTCCATCCACCAGGCGCTCTGGGAGAACCTCCAGGACTCTGCAACCTTGTGTTGGCTCTATTAATGCTTTGAGAAAAGGTCCATCATAAGTCCATCTTTCCTGCCTCTTGTGCAGGATTGGATCTGAAATACAGAAAGTATTGAAGTTCTCTTTCTATGGATAGAATGGTGGTAATATCAAACTGAATTTTTTGGGGGGGGGGTAAGTCACAAAAATATGACTGTGCAAATGACGTTATTCATGTAGAAGTTTGATGGAATCAGTAGCTTTGGCTTAAAAAAAATTGTTTATTTGTTAAAAAAAAGACTGTAAGTAATGTGCACTGAAAGTCTGCTGTTAAATAGAAAATCATTAAATGCACAGATTTTTCATCTCTAAGGACATTGAGATTCATTGCAGCTTGAAGCCATTTGGCTTTGCTTTTTGATTAATGCTCCAACTAACAGTTATTTCCATTTTCGATTAATCCGTTGACTATTTTCTCAATTTAATCGATTAGTAGTTACACCCTAGAATATGCCTTCAAATGTCTTGTTTTATCCACAACCCAAAAATATACTCAATTTATTGTCATAGATGGAGAAATAAATGACAAAATATTCACATATAAGAAGCTGGAACTAAAGAGTTTTGACCTAATTTCTTTCAAAATTCCTCAAAGCGATTATTCAATGATCAGAATAGTCGGCATTTAATTTAATTGTTGAAAGATGAGTTGCAGCTCTACTTCTGAGCCATTTTTTGTACTCATTGGATATCTTGGCCAGCTCATTCTTGAAAATGACATTTTTAGTCTTAAACATGCTTCCCCAATTAATTTAAGGTTAAAAATATTAATCTGACTGATCTGTTAATGTGGTTTTTGATAAGTGACAATCTAATAATAATATCGGTGCTACCTCCTCTGCTTGTGTTGCTTTACTTGAGAGCTTTTTTTCTGTGTTTTTCTGAGACAAACTGCTTGCAGTCTTGTTCGTTGGGGCCAAACATTATTGGATCTTGATGAGTTTGAGAAACAGAGGAGCAGCAGCAAGTGGCATAATATATTCAATATTATGCACAGGCTAACAGAGACATATGGCTTTGGATTGGAGAGCTAGAAATTTCCAGGCTAACACCAGCAGTTATCTGCAGTGAGGACTGTGATGAGCACAGGCACGCAGCACTGGCCAGGTGGCTCTTTGGAAGATAGTGCCAAAAGATGAAACCACCTCAGTGTCAGCATTTTAATTTGATCTGCCATGTGCACATATGTCTTTAAAGTCTGCGGGGAGTCTCTTAGCCATTGATGTGCTTCGCCAATGGTCTGCAGTCGTACAGGTTAGCACTGCAGGCTAATCTGTAGCGAGTCTGTCCCAAAAGCCTGAGCCAAGTTGATGGCAGGATGAGTGATCTCCTCTCCTCTGATCCCCGGCCCTCCGATGCCCACAGTGTGCCAACTATTCAGCCCCTTTGTAGTGGGTGCCAACATGCCCAGACGGGTAGAGGAGGAGCACAGAGACCCAAACAGGATTTGAAAAGCAGTAGTCCTCTACTGCTAGATATTAGGAAGTGGGCACAGCCATTTCAGTGGTGCCAAAATGTTTTTGGGGCAGCAGCCATCCTGTATCTTGGTTTAACGCCGACAGATCAGTGGTGCCTTTAGAGGTTTATAAATCTGTGATGTGGCACCACCTTAATGATGGAGATACACTCAGTGTACCATGATAATATATGAAGATGCTAATAATATCCATGTATAGTATTTTCAAAATGAACACTACCAAAACCAATATGTTTGTAGTTCATCCTCCAAAAACAGCAGATTCAATGTATTCCTATTAGACCTGTGATTTATTTTTGTCTTACAGCTAAACATTAACACCACAAAAGGAAAAACCTCTACAGTATTTTCTTTCCTTGGAAAACATTTCTGTATAAAACTCTCTGCACAGCTCTGAGCCTAACTACATTTTAGGAGTGAGTCATGGTCATGAAACACAACATCTCATGTATCCATTCAGTGTCAGAACAATTCCACCATTAGAGCCGTGTGAGAGCCCTTGAAAGCGTTACATTGACGATGGAGTTCTCGCTCCTCCTCTCCTCTCCACTCCACAGTCTGCCCACATTAACTCTCCAGCCCATTCAGCTGTGATTAGAAAAGCCTCTCGGCTTTCAGAGTTTGCAATCATTTGACCATAATGAATTCCAATCACTCCCTCCTCCTGCCCTCTGCTCCCACTTGTACTCGAGAAGTTATAAGAAGGAGAATGCAGAATGGAGAGACAAAGAGCGCAAGGCAGTCAAAGAGATTCAAGTGTTTAGTAACAGAATCATACGCAGAGAATGAAGCCTGGAAAAAGAAACCAGATCTGAAAGTAAAATGTAAAAATAGCAGTAACAAAAATATGCATCAAAGGTAGTAATACAGTTTATTAAATGTCTAAGAGGAGAAACTAAATAATTAGCCTGCTGTATGCTGGGACAAAACACAGCAAGTGTTTGCAAGATGGAGCTAGATTTATCACATTTAACAATATAGGCATTTGTTTTGATCTTTTCACACCATCTCATGAATGCTTTCTGCATGTCTACATGTGCAAAGATGAGAGGTACATATCACATGTTCGTGTCCAGTGTTGACCATTAAATAGTAGCATGTAAATGAGGATAAATGTTATTTTACCATTATATAAATCAGGACGCCTTGTTTACCAATAATGTCTCATCCCTACGATCTGTATGAAGCAATAGTAAATATGTATTCTCTGTTTTCTGAAAGCTGTTGGCCAAGTTTTTCATGTTTGTCTTTTTTGCTGGGGAAGCTGAAACCACGGCCAGTTGTAGGAAAGGAAGATCGCTCTCAGACAGCTTGAGAAATACATGCTGTGCCTTCGTCCTACAAATGCATCTTCACCAGATGTTAGAATTTGAAGAATGGCTCCATCTCCAAAGAATGATAAGATGAGGAGGAGCTGAAATGATTCAGGGAAGAGTCATCTTCATGGATGAGCTTCTGTTATAATTATATAAGATATTAGGTAACGTAGTTCACAGTAACATCACAACCTCTAAAGGGAAAGCAACGTGTAAAATCATGGTCTGCTTGTGAAGCATCATCATCTACTTTCGTAGCATCATTGAAGCACACAGAAATAATAAATTATTAGTGTATTTTCCTATGAATTCCACTCAGGAACTGAAGCCACTATAATAATATATGCACTAACATTAGCTGATGAGAATAATCGTAGTCTGAATCATAAAAAAGCTCAGGCGGTCGCTTCTCCCATAAAGTTCCCATGGACCACTGATGCTAATGCACTCTTGTTTTATAAATGCATGAATACTTAGTTCCAGTAGAAGTACAAGTACAGCTTCAGTGCTTTACTGAGCCATGATTTCATGCCTGACCCAAAAATCCTAAACAGGAAAACAATGGAAAACATTTTAACGGCCTAGCTGTTGCATTTAAATCAATGGAACCACCTTCTGATTGTTGTGCACGGCGACATCGTGCACCAAACATCACGACCCTCTGAAAGGTCCCGTGGTGTCTAGTGTTGGTTTCAGTTGTTGTGAATCTGAGAAATTTCAATGCAGCAGCTAGTTTTCAGCAGATTATAGGGCCAATAAATAATTAGACATTGACACAGTTTTCAGCATTTGGGCTCTGTACACCATCTCAATGGCTTTGAAATGAAACAAGTGTAGTTTAGTGCAGACTTTCAGCTTTAATTTGAGGGTATTTCCATCCAAATCAGGTGAATACGGTGGCCGAGGGGTGCAAAAGCAGCACAAAAACGGAACGCCCTGCAAGAGACAAAAACACCCACAAAAAATAAATGCTGCAAGATAGAAAACACCTACAAAAGAGAAATGCTGCAGGAGACATAACACTTACCAAAATGAAACCCACTTCACAAGAGAAACGGACTGCAAACAGGAACGCGCTTCACAACAGAAACGCACTTCGAAACAGAAACACACAAAAGATAAATGCTTCAAGAGACAAAACACCTGCAAAAAAAAAAAAGAATAGAAATATTTATTCGTTGTTTTTTGGGTTGTGAATTAAAAAAAAAACATTATGGGGCCTCTCCATTTCTCTTGACATTTTTTGCTAACACCTAAAAACAAAAGTAGTAGAACAACAAAGAAATGTTCCTATACTTAATTAATGAATTACAACACATTTTATATGCGTCCTCCACCTTTTTAAGGGACCAAAAATAATTGGAGAAACTAACATAATCATAAATCAAATTGTCAGTTTTATAATTTGGTTGTGAATCCTTTGCAGTCGATGACAGCCTGAAGTCTGGAACCCTCAGACATCTCCAGACGCTGGGTTTGGTCCCTGGTGATGCTCTGCCAGGCCTTTACTGCTGCTGTCTTCACTTCCTGCTTATTCTTGGGGCATTTTCCCTTCAGTTTTATCGTCATCAAGTAAAAATGCAGCTCCACTAAAATCTAGCCAGATGACTGACTTGGTCATTGCAGAACATTCCACTTACTTGCCTTAAAAAAAACAAAACACAGTTGCTCTTTTTAACCAGTTATGGATTATTTGTGCAACAGGACACACATAGAAATCTGCATTCCCATATTATTGTTATTCTTTCAATTAAACTATCATTTTCTCTGCCGGTGTTTCTAACAACAGGTTATTTTGATCAACAGATGTTCCTGGCTGTGCATAATTTATACACACATGGACAAAAATGTTGGTCCCCCTCGGTTAATGAAAGAAAAACCCACAAATGGTCACAGAAATAATTTTAATCTGACAAACTAATAATAAATAAAAATTCTATGAAAATTAACCAATGAAAATCAGACATTGCTTTTGAACCGTGGTTCAACAGAATTATTTTAAAAAATAAACTCATGAAACAGGCCTGGACAAAAATGATGGTACTCCTAGAAAAGACTGAGAATAATGTGACCATAGGGACATGTTCAATCAAGGTGTGTCCTCTAATTAGCATCACAGGTGTCTACAAACTTGTAATCAGTCAGTCGGCCTATTTATAGGGTTACAGTAGTCACTGTGCTGTTTGGTGACATGGTGTGTACCACACTAAACATGGACCAGAGGAAGCCAAGGAGAGAGTTGTCTCAGGAGATTAGAAAGAAAATTATAGACCAGCATGTTCAAGGTAAAGGCTAGAAGACCATCTCCAAGCAGCTTGATGCAAAAACTTTGAGTGTAAGAATCTTCTATCCACTTGTGTTTGGCCAAGGCAGCTCTCTAAAAAAAGATGTGTGAATGTGCTCCGGCCTCCCTGTTGTTCTCTGCGGCTCTTTCATCACTGTGTCACAGTGATGATGCTGACAGTGCTGTGGTAATGACCTTTCACCACCGCCATGCCAACATTCCCAGGTCCCTGTGGCCAGCAGTGTCCCTGTCACCTATAATCAGCGCCACAGTCTGGCCACCGAGCCGCCTTCTGAGTATGACCAGTGGAAACACAAAGACAAGTCTGGGGAGTCCAGCAGTTTGTTCATGAGTATGAGTGAGCCGGCAGTGAAAAAAACCTTCATCCAGTTCACTAATACTGGCTCACTGTGATTAGATGGGTCAGTATATAATTGCAGGGCTTTTTGTATCATAGTTGACATTTTTGCTGTTTTCAGGCCTAAAACCAACATTTCTTTGATTCTAACTAAACACCACATGGCATTTTAGAGAAAGATTCTTCTAAATTTTATATATACAGTTGAGTAAAATTGAAATTGAAAGTTATTTCTAATGATATTGTAGTAAACCTGTTGACTACTTTCTATTAAATAACTCAGAAAACCTTGGAGTCTGGCCAGTCATTTGTTCAGGAGGAAATGACATCATGTGGAGCAGGTCATGTGAACTGAAATTAACACACTTCCTTGAGAGGTGTTTTTGGAATGGGGGACTTAGTGGAAAGTGATTTCTGGAATACAGATACAATTTGTTATTTTGTGTTATTAAATTTGATATATTGCCAAAAAAAGAAATATCTGTCATGATTATCTCAACTTACTAAAAAGAACACAATCAAAATTTCTGAATCAGCTCATTTTATTATTGTTTAGCTAATTAGAAGGTGGTTGGTATTAATTTGGGACGGTTATTTAGTTTACATTTTAGTGATATCCAGTCATTTTTTATTAAAAACCGAGACACAAAATGACAAAATCGAGGCAGAAAATGACAAAAACGAGACAAGAAACGACAAAATCGAGACCCAAAATGACAAAAACAAGACACAAAATGACAAAATATGGACACAAAATGACAAAAACAAGACACAAAACGACAAAACCGTGAAGCAAAATGACAAAAATGACACATGAAACAGCAAAATTGAGACACAAAATGAGAAAATCGAGACATGAAACGACAAAATTGAGACACAAAGTGAGAAAATCGAGACATGAAACGACAAAATTGAGACCCAAAGTGACAAAACTATTTCTGAATCAGCTCATTTTATTATTGTTTAGTTCATTAGAAGGTGGTTGGTATTAAATTCAGACAGTTATTTAGTTGACATTTTAGTGATATCCAGTCATTTTTATTAATAAGTGATTGTTTCCATAATAAATAATTATGGAATCTGTGAAGACATGATCATAATGAACATAAAAAACATTAGTTTTCTTTTTTTTTACTTTTAATAAAAATGTATGCAAGATATATCCCATGGACTTCAAAAGTCCCTTGATTATTACTGACCCAAGCAGGCAGTAAAGTTCACACTGTTATACCATTAAATATGCACAAAACATCACCTCCTTTTTTTGATAAACATGTCTGATGTCTAGGAATCAACAAGAGTCAAAAATCTGTCAGTAATATGGAGCAGTGATTCCCAACCTGTTTGGCTCGGAGCCCCCCCCCAAATAAAATAAAATAAAATAAAATAAAAAATAAACCAGAAAAAACAAAACACCCCATAAGTATACTACAAAACATAAGAGGGAAGTTATTGAATTGTATGTTATTTACAAGTGGACCCATGTTGGTCGGTGTTTGTCCCTGTTCCCAGCATTTTATTCTATCTAATTTCACTTCCATGGAGATGCTTTCCTTTTCTTCCCAGCATCAGAAGAGTCTGACTTACGCTGGGAGCCATAATGATGGACAAAAAGTTAGTGAATGTAGCACCAATCCAAGGTGGATGTAAACAAAGCTGTCTGATAGCACCGTGTGACGACGTATTCATCCGCTCCACTCATCAACCAGTTCCGGCGTAACAACGAAACGCCGTAGATCGAGGACGTCGTAAACCGAGGACCCCCTGCATGTGTTGTCCAGTTGATCTTTCTCTCAGCAAATATTTTGTCTTGTCCTAAATGCAGTGTGTCTTCTAAAAGCATCAGTATGTATGGATTCTGTATGGCTGTACCAACTCCATGATGTCTGTGACTTGTGTGACTTATTGGCAGATAGAAATCAAACTGAGACATCATTTATGGCACTAGGTGCACATAAGCTCTGGGAACAAGCTGTTATTTTCTTTTCCCTACATCGTGTGTGTGTGTGTGCATAGTAGTTGGATAGCAAACATGAGAGAATGAGGAGAGGAGAGTGCATTATGTCACACTCAATACACTCAATAACCCAGTCATAACCCAGCTGTAACTGACAAGTGTCTGGGCTGCTTGTGAACGTTAAGAGGGTGAGCTTTGAGGACCGATGACTTCCAACACTCGCTTTCATAGAACCACCAGTCCAGGTTCTCTCTGGCGGAAGATTACGGAGGTATTGAGCCATGTGTACGGCTGCCTGATCTCTCGACAGAAGATGACACACATCAAAAACTCTGTGTGCGAGTGTTTGTGTGATGTCTGACTGAGGCTGACAGTCCAGCCCACATCCTCAGGGGGTGGTTTGTTGGTGACGACTGCTGACACGTAAACACACAGTCGCACACAAACACATCGGTTTGCTCATGCAGAAACGCTGTGCATGCATCTGCACTGACAGATCTGAAGTTGTCATTTATAAACTGTGACTATTTTGGAGCTATTCTTTATAAAATTACTGCAAACTTAATACTGAGCTTTTGTGTATCACTGCTTTGGATGCTAATGCAGCAGTTGAATAAATAATTTTTATTTTGGCTCTCGCTAACAGAAGCAGTGCGTGTGCTACCCAGCTTCATTTGAGGTCATTCCTGTGAGCTTTTGTGCAGCTGAAAAACCTACTCTTCTGGTTTCAAGCTGATCAGATCTCATTACTTTCAAAGCTCCAGTGGGTTCAGTAGTTTCCAGACAGCTAGCGGTACACGGCAGAGGGACTTTTATTCAGTTTTGCGATGATAAAGTTCTTTTCCCTGACACTGGGCAGAATCACAAGCATAAACTCTCGCTGCCAGAGCACGTGGGTGTGATTGACTAATTTTTGTGATGAGAGGCTCAAATACAATCCTGGCACCCAAACTGAAAAAAAGAGGCTGGAGCAGGAGGAATAAATTAAATTGCATTTGTAGGCAGGATTAAGTATTAGCTCGTGAAGTTGGGGTGAGCTTCAGTCACATCTCACATCGGCTCCTCTCATTCCGAGTTCAGTCGGCCAAGATGAGCATCCAGGCTGAGAAGAAAACTGCAGTAACTTCTAATCCTCAGGAGAAAACAAAACAAAACAAATCCTGCTCATACATACAGAATTCAACAGAAATGAGTAAACCCATTATTTCTACACTGACATGTGGAGTATTTTCTCATGTGAGCACTTTAGGAAAAAAAAAATCTTTCGAAAGACTGTTGCAAAAATACAGGCTCCAAAGTAAAAACTTAAAGCAACTTAAGTTAATACATGTCTGATCACTGGAATAATGTATCTGTGATTAACTATCAGCTGATCTACGTTATGATGTTTACAAATGAACACAGGAACTTTCTCTGTACGCCTACATCATGGTTCCATGCAGAAAAGACTCCAGAGGAACTGAAAAACATGAAGAAGAATCCAAGATTTGTTCAGATCTAAAAATCAGTCAATGCACAGTTGCATCATGAACTATAGTAGCTCCAGCCAGAGCTGCAGTGGTCGTCCTCCTGAAGCGACGCACAATCCAGGTCTGAAAAACACACTTGCCAGTGCTTCAGACTTGGCATTGGGTTATCAATGGATTTAGGATTTTCACACTGTTTAGACCAGGGGTGTCCAACATGAGGCCCATGGGCCAAAAGCGGTCATCCAGAGGGTCCAATCCGGCCCTCAAAGTGTAGAAATTCCAGAGAAGACATTGACTGCAGATTGTAAATTAGTAAAACTATAAATTTAGAATAATTTCTAGACCATGACAAGTTGTTTAGATCATGAAGTACAATACTAGATTGTTCATTTGTCATTTGTGTCTCTTTTTTGTCTGATTTTTGTTGTCTCATATTTTTGTTGTTTTCTTTTTGTCGTTTTGTGTTTCCTTGTTGTCTCACTTGTGGTGTTACACTATTTTTTGTTGTTTTGTTTGTTGCTTGTCATTTTTTGTCTAATTTTTGTAGTTTGTCCATTTTTTGTCGCTTTCTAACTTTTTTGTCTTCTTTGTCTCGTTTTGTTTCGTGTTGTTTGTCTCATTTTTTTTATCATCTTGTGTCTCGCTTCTTTCCTTTTGCGTCTCATTTTTCTAATGTTCTGTCTAGTTTTTGTTTTTTGGGGGGGTGGGTGGGTGTTGTCTGACTTGTTGTTTTGATCATATAGTAAAATACTATATCATTCAGTTCCAGATAGCTGTGAATAAATGTTGTGTTCCTTTGTAGACACTCTGTGATCTGGAAGTTGTAATGTGGAAATGATAAACTGAGGCTGAATGTTGCTGAAATTGAAATTTTTTTTTTTTTTAAATGTCAGGTTGTTCATAATGTTTTGTAAAAAGATAATTCCTTAAATGTGAACATTTTCAGAATGAACTTTTTTGCATCAAAACAAGGGAAATATTAGGAGTTGTGGTTATTTCTAGGTTATTATGCTGTGATTTTACTGATCCGTCCCACTTGAGATCAAATTGGGCTGAATGTGGAACCTGAACTAAGGCCTTGTCCACACGTAGCCGGGTATCTCACAAAACGAAGATATTTTTCTAAGATTCGGCCTATCATCCACACGAAAACGCAGATTTACGTCATCAAAAACGATTCTTTTTAAAAACTCCGACCAAAGTGAAGATTTGCGAATTCTCCGTTTTATGCGTCTGCATGTGGACATCAGTAACCGGGGTGTTGCGTTTCGAAACGTCACCGCCTGCGACAAAATATGTTCTTACGTCACATATGCGACCTGTGTTTACATTCGGTAACAATATGGATGCTCTCACAAGGTTTTGGGCGCTGTTTCTTGTACAGGCGCTTTTTACTTGCTTGTTTTTACAAGCCCAGATACTGCTCCACATTCAACAACACAGGCGAAGGACGACGTTAAGGACGGTTATTCTCCACCACCTTGCTAGGATTTGGGGAACTACTGCCACCTAAAGGTCCGGCATGCTTATGAATGTGCTGAAAAATGCACTTATGCAGTTAGGTGTGGATGAAGTTTTTTTCTAAAAACGAGGTGGTGTGTACGTAAGTTTTTTTCTAGACGGAGGGGGCAGGATATTCGGTTTTACAAAAACCCTGCTACGTGTGGACAAGGCCTAAGATGGGTTCGACACCCCTGCTTTAGACAATGTGCATGACAGTGCACAATGTAAAGCTCTTTGAAATGTGTCCAGGAAAAAATACGCTTCTTGCTGCTCAGAACAAAACTGCCAGATCAAACTTTGCTAAAGAACATGAAAGCACATTCTTTATGCTGATGACATTGAGATAAATTTGTTCAGCTCAGATGGGGTCCAACATGTTTGGCGCCAGCCTTTCCAGAACTACCACAGTGAATGTATAGTCCTGACAGTGAAGCACGTAGCTAGATGTGATGATATGGAGCTGCATGAGTGCAAAACATGTAGGGGAGATGACATTTATAGAGAGGGCTAGATAAGATAGAGAGATGAATACCAGTGGATAGACCAAAACACCACTCTCAGTCTGCAGGAACTTGGCAAAAGATGTATATTCCAGCATGATAACAATCCAGAGCATCCTGCCAAACTCACACAAGAGTTTCTAAAGAAGAACAAAGTGAAAACCATGACCGGGCCAAGTATGTCACCTGATGTGAATCCAGTAGAACACCTTTGGGGTATTTTAAACAGAGACACAAACTGTCCAGCAAAGAGCAGCTGAAAAACACAGTCACTCCAGAAATTTCATCTCCTCCATGCTAAAGAGGATTGATTCTGTCATTAATAACAAAGGTGGATCCACTAAATATTGAAAGAATTAAACATTTCAATCTCAGTAATGAAACATGGAATGATTTTTGTTGCTCTTAGCTCCTACTGTGTTGCCTGTATTTTTAGGTAGAGCAAATCTAAACGGTTAGTTTTAAATTTATTCAAGAGCAAAACCCCTATTGCTCAATGTTGAGGTGTTGCAGTTATTGTAAGGTATTTATTTGGTATTTAAGTGATAATAAAGAGGGGCATGCTCACCTCTGTTGTGTACTGTAGATGTGTGCAGATTTATTTTAGAGGAATAAACAATATGTGCTGTTGGACTACAGCTCCACTGAGACATTTCCCCACATGGTCCTTAAATTGTTACAAACATCCTAAGCTGTAGCTGTAGCTAGCAGTTCTTTAGTGAGGTAACTGATGATACAAATGGATGGAATAATCTAAATAAATAGGGCCTAGGGTGAAAATGACTGGAATTATCCTTTAAGGCATATTTCTGTTGGTGATAGATGAATATGTAATGCAATATACATAAAATGTAGTAACAATAGCAGCAAATGGGAAAAACCAAGCAGCCCGGGGGAGAAGTACAAGAGAACGATGAGTCTCAGTAAATGTGGAAATGATCTATTGTTTCTGTTCATGCGATGCAGCGCATACCTTCTAACTTGTGTGAATAAACATTCTGTAATTGGGCAGCCTGTCTGATAATGGGTGAGTAGCAGGGACAGATCTCAGGTACTTGAGAGATTTCTATTTTGCGAGTGTATTTATCTTGTATAGTGGGTGCATGTGGTGTGTGTGTCTGAGTGAGTCATTGGTTGCCTGGCAGCAGCAGTGCTAGGTTCATTACCCTCCTAACGACAGACTGATGGAGGTGCCTTAAGAGGCTGTCCTTTCTCTCGCTCTCCTTCTGTTTCTCTTTCCCTGCTTTCATCTTCAAGACACATCTCCTGCTGATTGCCATCTCTCAGTGACTTCACAATACCAATATTGAGAGAGAAAGAAGAGCGAGACTCTGCTGGCCACCTTTGCTTCATTCAGCCTCGCTTTGTTTTGCATTCCCGTTCTACCTGCCGAATCCACAACCTGTCCATGATTGGAAAATTCACAATTCCACTCTGCAGCCACATGTTGTTTATCAAACCTTAAGCTGCTCTGGTCTTAACCAGTGTGCTGCAAACACATTAAGATGAACCAGTGCAGACACAGCCATGTACATGCATATCCACACTCACACACTATATTTAATATGCATGCGTGTACAAAGTGCACCAATATCCATGTCAAAATCCAATTCAAGCTGAGAGCTCTGTCTGTTTTTGTATCTTCTGTCATTTACATGAAAAGAAGTGGTACAGGAACAAAAAGACCTGGCAAGGCACCCCACTCTGCTACCCACAGATAACATTCACTTATTAATTTGTTTCCATCATAAAACAGCCAGATTGTACATTTAAAGCCCATGTCAGTCGATGTCAGATGCTTCTATTCATTTCACAGAGAAATGAGGGGGCTGAAATGCCCACCGCTTGGAGAATTCACCAGGGAATTTAACCGTGATGGTCGTACAAAAAAGCAACACGAGAAAAAAAGCACACATTTTCTTCAGTATGCACTCAGAGCTTTTTATTTCTAATTAACCATCTGGCCTGTTTTTCTCCTCCTGCAGTTCAAAATGGTTTATAATGGGGATAAAGACAGTGATTAAGAGAAGGCAGTTGTCCTCTGCTACTTAATGCCTTCAGTGCATTTTTCACTTCTACTGTAAAGGATCTTTTATTTACATGCTGTGTGAGGCCTCTGAATACTCTAAAAGTGTTGTATAGATAAAATGTATTATAATATGAACATTGTGCAACTGTGTTAATGTACCCTGTTTATATGTTCTGTAGTAAACTGAACTTCTACAGCATGACATTCAGCTATCAGACACGCCAAAGCTCAGCACAGAATCACAAAAAGCAAACAGGACACTATATAAAAAGTCAAAACAATTAATATGGCATTAAAATAAAGTGTGTCATGTCAGTAACGCCACTTGACATTAAAGATGTTTTAAACCGCTCTAATCCAAAAAACGTCATGTCAAGTTCTGGAAATATCTCCTGTCAGTCCGTTAGCTGTCCAGTCTGTACATACACAACCCTGGATCTTTAGATAATGAACCAACAACTTGTCCTCATGCACCAAACACCTCATCCCTACACGCTTCCGTCAGTCTGCCCCAGGGCAGCTGTGGCTACTATGTAGTTTACCACCACCAGAGTGAGAATGTGTGAGTGAATGAATAATGGATTCATTGTGAAGCACTTTGAGTGCGTTGAAAAGCGTTATATAAATCTAATCCATTATTATTATTTTTATTAGGAGCTGCAGTCAAAAGCAACTGAACTTCTCTTTTGTGTTCTTGAAGATGCTTCACCTCATATCCATCAGGCTTCTTCAGAACTAAAGGAAAAGCAAAATCTTTAAGAACCTACAAGTGAAGTAAAACTGCTCTCTAGTGAAACTTCTAGGAAAAGACTGGAATGTTTCTTTTTCGGTCAGTTAGATCAGCTTTTAGTTTCTCAGCCGAGACCCCCATGAATTTGGAGATAAGCTGGGTCAATATGTAATTGTGGGACTTTTTGTATCATAGTTGACATTTTTGCTATTTTCAGGCCTAAAATCAACATTTTGTCTATAACCAAACACCACATGACATTTTAGAGAAAGATTCTTCTAAATATTATACATACAATTGAGTAAAATTGAAATGTAAAGTTATTTCTAAAGATATTGTAGTAAACCTGTTGACTACTTTATATTAAATATGTCAGAAAGCCTTGGAGTCTGGCCAGTCTTTTCTTCAGGAGGAAATGACATCATATGGAGCAGGTCATGTGATCTGGAATTAACACACTTCCTGGAGAGGTGTTTTTGGAATGGAGAACTTAGAGGAAAGGGATTTCTGGGACACAGATACAATAATTAGTTATTTTCCATATAAAATTTGATATATTGCCCAGAACAGAAATATCTGTCATGATTATCTCAACTTCATAAAAAGAACACAATCCAAACTATTTCTGAATCTGAATTTTATTATTGTTTAGCTTATTAGAAGGTCATTGTTGTTAAATTCAGACAGTTATTTAGTTTACATTTTAGTGATATCCAGTCATTTTTTATTAATAAGTGATTGTTTCCATAATAATTATGGAATTTGTGAAGACATGATCATAATGAACATAAAAACATTATTTTTTTAACTTTTAATAAAAATGTATGTAAGATATATCCCATGGACTTCAAAAGTCCCTCGATTATATAACCCAGGGGTCAGAAGGTGCACTGAAGGAAGGGATATATTTTTTTGGCTGTTGAGTTCAACTAACTTCTTCAGGAATTGCTTACTCCACCTTTAAGTGTCTGGACTGACATTTGTTGCGATGCAGAGCACCAGGAGTTAAAACATACACGCAATAAACGCATCTTTAAAAGCATATCAGCAAAACACAAATCATAACAAACAGAACACAGTAAGACATCCAGTGTTGAACCCACTGACCCACATCAAACTGGTGTGCTACTGCTGTGTCCGAGTCTAAGCGGTATGTATGCCTGTATGACTCGTGTGCTCTTTGAAAATAATCTGCTCTGCCCCCCCATCTACCCTCCATGCATTGCTAGTTACGCCTCCGGCATAATATTTCTGGAGCTACTTGAATAATGTTTCATTGGAGGCCTTCTGGCTCTGCTCCATTTGTTTGAGCCCATTTTGCTCTCACATGAACACACACTCACGCACACAAACACAATGCATTGTCTTTGCAACCATTCACCCACACTCATCTGTGTGATATCCCTTCTTCCCCTCCCTCGCTCCTGCTATCTTTCTCTGCCTTTTCTCATTCCATTAGTAAGGGATTTTCAAGGCCCTGGCAGCAAAAGCCCATTTTCTCAATTTTCCCCCGGTGGCCTCATCATCAGAATTCACCCGTACAGCCTCCAGCTAATGTTTTTAATTCATTCCCAGCAATCCATATCTAAGCACCCATTCCTTTTCCTTCCTACACTTTTCAGACGGGGAGGAGGAAGGCTTGAGAAAGACCATGGATGTGTTTTTATGTATGTGTTTGTGTGTGCATGCAGGACCCCTCTTTAACCTCAGGGCTCACATCTGGCAACCCTCGATAAGACCAGTCAAGTGTCACACCTTTGCACTCCTTGAAAAGGCAAATCAAAGGTCCATGCACACACACAAACACACACATTTTTCTCTGCAAATACACAACAGTTGGAGTGAAAAATGTTTAGAAGAAATATAGAAAAGCGGGCAAACGGAGAGAAGAAACTATGGACAAAGAGGCAAAATGTAGGATTTACATCAGCTCGCCTTCTGTCCTGTTGTGCTGGAGGGAAGCTAACATGCCAACTATTTAAACATAGCAAAGCACAAATGGGTCTAGTCTTTGCTGAAGTAGTGAACTGTCTGGAGGAGATAGACGGCGAGAAGAGGAGGTGTGAGGAAGGCAACAGGCAGCCGAGTGTATGAACATGTGTGAACATGTGCAGGCGATTGGATCATGCTTCAGCGCCTATGGAGCTCATTCATGTGTGCAATGTGTGCATTTATTAATTAATAACGGAGACTTTTAAAGCAAGGCAGAGAAACGATGGATGGACGGAAAGAGAGGAAGCCGCAGAAGCAAATGGGTAACAAAACAAAAAGACAAACAAAGAGGAAAAGGAGAACAAGGGAGACTATTGTTTTCTGCCAGCAAATAAATCGGCAAGCCGTCCCCTCAGCCAGGCAGTCAAACAGAAACAGAGCTCCACAGCATCCTGCACAGCACACACACACATATACAGTACATACATACACACTCCTGTCAGTCCAGATGACTGTCATTACCCAGGTAAATACATCTGGCCTTGGGAGCCAGGCACACTCTCATCGCTTCTCTCTCTGGTGATGTGATTTTTCTCCCTAACCTTTTTCATGCTCCACCTCCTGCCCATTACTTTGCTCCCCCACCCCGAATGCAGACACACACACACACACACACACACACACACACACACACACACACACACACACACACACACACACACACACACACACTTTGTACGAATACATGGCGGAGACAGAGAGAGCTGGAGGTTGGTCATGCTGCAGAGGTTTACCTGCCTCATCAAATAGCCAATTATTTCTGCACGATCGTATTTGAATTGTGCTGTAGCGTAATGCACTTAGAGAGGTCAGCGCTTTCGGATGAGCCTCCGTCTCATTTTCTTGTTCATACATAAACATTCGCTCAGATAAGCGACCCACTGTCCTTCTTTTCCCTCTATTATTTTCTCTATTTCTATCCCTTTCAGCATCTTATTTTATCTCTCCATCTTGTCCTCTCTATCTTCCCCCTCCTTGTGTTTGACGATCCTGTTTCTCTCTCCGTCTCCCAGTGGTTCGCTTCACAGATGAGTCCCCCAGTTACAACATCACTCATTGATTTAAGAACTGCCATGGGCATTGATCTGAAACAGTCATGCTCCCAGGTGCAGAAAAAGTCATTTCTGCTCGCTAGACTGCTAATGACATGATGAAATGCACCCCACTGTCCCCAGCAGACGTGCAGATACGCGCCATGTATCACTACTGCGCTTGTTAAATGTTTACAGATTGAATGGGACTATTAATGAACAATTCTGCTAAGAGTCAGTGTGGATTTTTACGTTAAATTTGAGGAGGTGGTTAAACAATAGCGGGATTTTGCGATGCGAGTCAGCAAACAAACACAAATAATACTGCAGGGGTGGTTTTGGAGTGATGGAAAGTGTTTCAGCTCACGTTGTGAAGATGTGATGTTTGAGGGTTTTAAATCAAGAGTGACGATCTCTGCAGCTCATCAATTCCATGGCAATGAAGCCGAAGCAGTTTCTGGGCTTTTTTTTTTTTTACTTACTGTGGATTTATTTTTCACTGCAACATCAAATCTTGCACCTCTATGGAAACAGCACAGCCAACGTTAGCAGATAGAGCTCAGAAACGTCTTCTGTGTAGTATGACGTAGTTAAGATGCCATAAATCATAGAAAAATTGGTTTTTTTTGGTTATTTATCTTACAAAAATGGAAAAAATCTTGGTATCAGCATCTACAACATTGTTCCATGTGCCTGCATTTGTTGCCAATACTAAAAAAATGATTGCTGTACTTATTATATATATATGTTAGGGATGTCCGATATTGGCTTTTTTGCCAATAACCAATATGCCAATATTGTCCGACTCTCTATTTCCGATTCCAGTTAGAACGGATACTGATATATGTGGGCTATTTAACTGATTTTAGGTAACATCACATATCTCCTGTCGTGGAATTAACACATCATGCCTGATTTTATTGTGATGCCCCGTTGGATGCATTCTCAAATGCAATAAGGCTTTCAGATGGAAACATTGTCTGTGCAAAATAAGAAAACTGGTATAGGCCAGCAAAAGCCAGGCATTATTTTATCGATTTTCATGACAGCCAAAAAAAACGATAATGATATTGACCGATATTACATTTTTATGCTCTGTGTGAAACACAGCCTGCAGTTCAGCCCAGTTCACCCGAAAAGTCCCTGAATTTTCGTCATGTGATGGTTGATCACAACTTAGTCACTATCGGCTTCATTGTTGCACCAAGAAGCACAAATATTTATTTTCGTGATTTTTTTTTTTTTTTTTTTAGTGAATTCTACAATTAGGATCATTTTAAGTGCCCAAAGGTGTTACCAGTGCAGGAACATGCTGCCTCAACAGATATTTTATTACAAAAATTTTGAATTTTCTCCTCCCTGCTCTGTAGAAACACAACCTGTTCTTCAACCTAAGCTAATATGTCCTTGAATGTTTTGTTGGTCAATAATAGCTTTGGCAACAAGGAGTACCCTGTCTTTTGTTGTTTTTTTCCCCCAGAATCTGGTTTGAGCAAGCAGTTTATTTTAGGTGAAAGACATGTAGAGTATAAAGATTTTGATACAATATCACATTTTTAAGCTTAGATTTTGTTACGAACAGCACATCACAGATGAGTGGACCATCGGAACATTGAAAATCCGACCATTCTTTCTGGCTTTACAGTTTCTTGATGGAATAGATTATGTCATTTTGCGGATTTTTTTTTTCAAAGATAGCATGCTTTTCAAAGCCTGCAGGGAGTTTTAGGGTTCAGAGGGTTGAGAAATGTAAAGATAATCACTGTCCTTAATTCAAAGCATCCCATTTGTGATTCCTTCGTCTCCTCATTGGGACATTCGTGACCACACACACCTGTAATTGCATTAATTCGGGCTCTAACAGGCCTGCATTGATGCAATTACAGGTCAGTAACCCATACCATGGGTTACCATACCATCTGCAGTAAATCCAAATGATCCATGTAAGTAGTGTTCTTATAAAGGCATGCAGAAATGGATGCTGTGAATCTGTATCTAACCGTCAGCATTGAGCCTCTAATGAGAGTGTTCAAGTCACTGTGGAGGGGAGAGTTGTGGTATTGATGCCCACATTAGAAGGGATGTCCATCAGTGGGGATGAATACGTCTCTTCTCCACCCACACACACCGTCTAACCAATACCCTAATGGTGGTTTCCCTAGAAACCGCAGACAGGCGAAACATGCAACACACACACAAATATAGACTCATACGATCTTCCACAACACTATAATCTGCAGGGTTGCATAATGGGCTCCAATACAGAAGCCTCGCTACAAGGGATGACAAGAATGAAGGAGAGTCTGGGGTGTGGTGGGGTTGTTAGGCTGTTTGGGATGGGGGGGGTAGATAATGAATTATGCATGACAGCCACCTCGACCCGGCCTCCTCAGATGGATTCATTATGGGGGCCGGCCAAGTAATATAAGGACTGTCAAGGAAAACACTCGCACAACAGTGGAAATAGTAGCCAATGAGAGGAGTGTGTGTGTGTGTGTGTGTGTGTGTGTGTGTGTGTGCGTGCGTGCGTGCGTGCGTGCGTGCGTGCGTGTGTGTGTGTGTGTGTGTGTGTGTGTGTGTGTGTGTGTGTGTGTGTGTGTGTGTGTGTGTGTGTGTGTGCACTCCACCTGCTCCTGCCCTGGAGCAGTAGTGGAGAGGTGACCCTGCCATGGTAATAATGTGCTGGGGATTACAATTTGATGGAACCGAGCCACAAGGGTTCTTTTCTGCCCACTCTAATGAAAGCTTGTTGCTGCTGGGACTGCTAGACAAGGCCCACTTGACGTGCACACAAACACACACACGCACACACACAAACACGTCTCTCCATGTTTTCCTGCAGCCAGCTGAAGTGACACACAGCAGGGCGTAAGGAGTTGCTTATGAGGGGATTCGGTGATGAGGCAGATGTTTGAGATCCGTGTGGCTTGAAGACACATTTCCAGAAACAGGAGGCCGATGGGTGTGTGAGGAACTGATCATGAGAGTGTGAGGAAAAGCGAGAGCTTGGAAGTGGTTGTCCAGGCAGATAAGTGTCAGCAGAGCACTGCTGACATCAGAGCTACCTGCTGCTTGCTTTGTCTGCTTGTCTGACTGCATTGATTCACTGCTTCACTGAGCCAACAACAGCTGACTGGCTGAGTTCCTCCATCTAGTTTTTTTTCTTTTCCTTGCCTTCCGACGCTGAGGATGAAACAGTTCAGATGCTTAAAGCAGTTGTTCTGTTCCTGTGATGTCTGTCTTCAAAAGAGCTGCTAAAGAACAATTGCTTTGCTGTGCGAGAAAGTTCCACCTCTCTTCTTCTTCTTCTTTTTTTCCTACAGAGAACAATTACAGAGGTATTTATCGCGCTGACACACACAACCCCAAACTCCGCGTCTTGTCACCGCTAACTACCTGCTGTTGTAGCAAACACATCTAATTAATTAGGCAAATGTGACACTGTCATCGAGGATAATTGTTTGTCAACGCATCGGGAAGCCGAGCATAAGCCAGCCAGCCAATTAGACGGAGAATCAGACAGACAGACAGACAGACCGTCAATCAGCCAATTAGAGCGTCAGTCACACGCTGCTGCTGCTGCTGCCGGTGAACAGAGATGTGCTGAGGTCCTCCACTGTCACAAATGTCTTCTTTCATTACATCCACCTCCATCCTCTGAGCCGTCGGCACACATTCATGTTCAAACACATCCTTATGTAAACTTACGTTTTCTGTAGAGATCCTGATCATCTTTGACTCATGTTACTTCCCTGAGCTGAATAATCCAGTTTATCCACATGAGAGACGACAATGATTTTAGTTTTCTTTGCAAAGAACAGACTGGATTTCAGTGTCAGAGTAGCAGAGATGTGGAGATAGACGATGGAGCGGAGCCAGTTCACTGCAGCTCTAAGTTAAACTGCTTCTGGAGCTGCTGCTTAAAGTCAGCTGGGTCAATATATAATTGCAGGACTTTTTGTACCATAGCTCCTAACAACATCCTCCCATCATTTCTTTTGGTGTCAACATTTGAGGTTCTGTATGTGACAATTCTGATCACTTCCTGAAACCACCAGTCCAATGAGTGAGCATTGACTGACCAAGTGTGCTACGATAAAGTGATAAATCTCTTTCTTGACATGTATTCAAACACAACACAAAGTGAAGTTTTGTAGCTTCAGTGAATGACTTATTGGCACATTTGTTGTTTGGAAGGAATAAAGAGTCCTGTGATGTTTGTTCTCTAGAATTACACCTTTTAAGGTGTTTTTTCATTGTTGATTTTCGTATGTACAGCTGATTGCAACACTGTCATTGTCTTTTTAGGTGAAAATGGATACTGTTATCCCCACTTTATTTCCCTCTTGATAATGTCATACTCTTCACACTGTGGTCAAATGGAAAACACTTTCTTTTTTCGAGCCTCTTTTGGTCCCTTTCTATGAATAAGTTCAAACATATGCCAGCATTAAGTTCACTCTTATGTTCTTATT
This sequence comes from Amphiprion ocellaris, assembly GCF_022539595.1. Lineage (NCBI taxonomy): Eukaryota > Metazoa > Chordata > Actinopteri > Pomacentridae > Amphiprion > Amphiprion ocellaris. The sequence goes on from NC_072766.1 coordinate 2,156,011, forward strand.
GTAAGGAAATGCTCCAAAAAAACCGCTTAGCTCGCCTGAGAATGTAAGTATTATGTATTTAAGTGTCGCACTCAACAGCTGAACTGTGGCTGCTTCTGTGCATTTGGAAGAAAATCCCGTATTCATTCCTTTTACACAAGCTGTTGGTTGTTGTGGTCGTCAATCATGACAATCAAACCATCTGCAAAGGATCTATTTTATAGTATCACCTGCTATCATTAAAGTAAATTGCAAGTTGCCAGTTTCTACACACTTGAGACTGGTTTTGACAGGAAATGTCTAGTACAGGCATTCCTAGTTGGTTTTCCCCCCACATATGTTGGTAAATCAAAGACAGAAAATGTGAATGTCTCCCGCCTTTTGGCTTCGTAGTTCCATCTCTCCTGATCCGAGCCTAAAAGGTTACACCACCATTTTACACTCCTTGCCCCTAAAATTAGAACAAGTCCCAATTATTTCCCCAAATCCTTCTTAAATGTTCATAATCTCTTTTGTTACACAAACTGTCTGCAGTGTTTTTCCCATTTTCATGTGTTGACTCATTCACTGAAAATAAGCTTTAATCCTTCTCTTGTGGCAGGATTTTTCCTGGAAGCTCACAGAAATTAGAACATAAGAGTAAGGAAGAGGGCAAAGTACTTCAAAAAACACTTGCTGTTAATGAAACTAAATCACTGCTAACAATGTTTCTGTTTGCCAGGAAATTTCTGATCTCCTGTGTGTGTTTTTTTCAAGGGAACAGATTAGAGCTACATGCTCAATTTCCAAAAAGCAACTTGTAATCACGCATTATGCAAACAGGCAGCGAGTACACAAAGCCAAGAGTTTTTATTGTAGGAAGCAGGTTCTTGTTTTGTGTTGATCACCTCTCTGTTTGATTAAAACCCAACACAGGTAGGATGATGGAAATGACTTTTCTTCTTTCAGATCTCAGCAATATGAAAAGGATTGAATAGGGATTAACACCACAATAGCTGATGCTATATTGAAGAAAATTATTAATCCCTTTGCAATAACTTGTCCTACATGCTACAGTACAGTATTGTGCTTTTTATTATAAAAACCCAAGTGTCACATGTAAATATACACATGGACAACGAGCACGAGATGAAAATAAAAACCAAAACAAAGCAGAAGTCTGGCACAGGAGAGGGGTGAGTGAGAACAAAAAATGAATGCAGAAGGACTGCCAAGCAGCAGTGGAGAGAACTGACACTCATGATTGGGTCCATACCAAAGAGGCAAATAAAAGAAGCCCCCTAAGCCCTTGTAATCAGTAGAGGAACAGACAAGGCCGGCCTGGTTTTTCCTCCTTAAGCCCTGGTTGAGTTTGGGGTCCAATTCTAGTCTTTCAGGAGGCCCTGCCAAATGGCACCACACATCAAAGTCTTTAGCTGTTAGCCTCCTTGCCTACTCACGTCAATGTCCCAGGGATTAGCATTAGCATAACTGAGGTTTATGTACAGATGCTTAGTGCAAGGGCTTGATGGATCTGTATTCTGGAATGGGAATGTGTTGTGTAATGTGGATTTTGCATCCATTCTGCTTAAGACTATGAACACCACCCCCGTAGCCTATTACACCATGTACAGTCTGTGTGTGTGTGTCTCACTGTAACACTGGTCTCATGCACACAACACACACTTTCTGTCTATAGTTAGACTGTAAGAAAACGGGCTGTGGGTAGTGAAAGAACTACAGGAACCAATTTGTTCCCTTGTTACAGCTGATGCACCTCAAGTTTTCATATCCTAATGTAACACACATCCAACTTATTTCACGTTTGTACCGAGGCTTCCAACAGCAGGACACATCAAAGTCTGTTCTTTTCTTTGTTATATTCCTCTGTAGTCTGGATGCACTGATGCCTGTATCACAGTTTCATGCTGTGGTCATATTTGCTAAGAATACAATGAAGCTTTACTATTAGTGTTAAAACAGTGAAGTTATTTTGCCTTAGATTTGGTAAAGTGAACAGGTTTGAGGAACTCTGCAGATGAATTAGCATCAAATATGCTAAAATTAACAGAAAAAAAGCAGGCTGGTTGTTTAAAGTTTAGGACAGTGCACTGGATATTTCTTTTAAAGATAGAACAGAGTTGTAAACATGAAATTACACAAAACAGTAGCAAAAGCACTATTTGCACAGGATTATTGTTTCCTGGGGATCTCTGGTAGTTTATGAATTACCCCCATGTCTGCAAGGAATAAGAGAAGTCTGTATTTTACTGGAATTTACTGACGTTACAGCCTGGATATGATGTCAAATCTGTGCACGTCGCAACATCCGCTGCTGGAACGTCCATGTGCAAAATTGCTGCTGCATGCAAAAAAAAAAAAAAGAAAGCAGACGCTGGTCATGCAGAGAAACCTTAAATATAATTGCCGTGTGGGGTGGTCCATGGTACCCGAGGCTATTTGATGACATGATACACAATCACACCGTCTGGGAGGACATTCACAGAAGGACTTTGGAGAGTGGGTGAAAATTAAAGAAAGGTTGGACTACCTAAAAACAAGGTACCAGGACAGCTTAAAAAATAACAAGAGAACCAGTTCCCAGCTGATTAAGTAACAAAATAAAAAAAAACCAACTAGACTACCCCCCCAGTCACTGAGATGCAGATTCGTACAGTACTAGTATTATCACAGGATGTCACTGTTTGGCGAAACATGGTCGGTCATTTTGCGGTGGAATTTTTACTTTACAACTTTACGCATTTGCACAGGATTCAGATCAGACGTCTTCCACAATTATTACAAATCACCATTGGTCCTGAGGTAATACTAATCCCATGCGAGTAGAGCTAAATTCACTAAAGCATTTTGGTGATCATTCTGAAAACTATAAGCTTGCGTCCTCGGATACAGGGGTAGAAATGTGCTATTTTGTTCTGCGATTTGGTGCAAAAGTTAGACGGCTAAACAATGAATTGATTTCAGTTGAAATCTCAATTTGAAACAACGAGCAAATCAAAAGTCTGCAAATTACAATGTACAAGGCAGCAGGCGATTCAGTTTTAATTCATTCGTATTTGGGTCATGGTTTATATGTGGTTCAAGCACACTATGGTTCATCTGACATACTTTATTCATAACTGAATCCTCTGAACTCTAAGCAGTTTGACGGCATCTTTTGCCTCGAACACATGACTCATTTTTCACTGCAATATAAAGTCCTGCACCTTTGTGGGAACAAAAGTTCATTTTCTCTCAATATTTGTTCTTAAAAATCTGAAATAAACCTGGAATCAACATGTACAACATTTTTCCAAGCACCCATTGAAGGAGAAATATGGTGACTCTGCATACTATGAATATCTTTCTACTTGTACTTATAGTTTCTATTGTTGGCTCTTTCTGTTTTGTGTAAACACTGCCTGCAGTTCAGCTGAAAAGTCTCTGAATTTTTGTCACATCCCTGTTTGTTACAACAGAGTCACCATTGGTGTTATCGTTGTGCTAAGGAGAACAGAATTTTTTGTATTTTACAGAATTCAATTAGTCCTAATGGTTTAATTTTGTTAAATTTCTTTTATATAAGATGTTGAATAGCAATATTTGAATGAGTATCATGTTTTTGAGCTTTGGGTCAATCTATAATTGAGAGACTTTTGAAGTCCATGGGATATATCTTACATACATTTTTATTAAAAGCAAAAAAAAAAAGTTTTTATGTTCATTATGATCATGTCTTTACAAATTCCACAATTATTTATTATGGAAACAATCACTTCTTAATAAAAAATGACTGGATATCACTAAAATGTCAACTAAATAACTGTCCCAATTTAATACCAACCACCTTCTAATGAGCTAAACAATAATAAAATGAGCTGATTCAGAAATAGTTTGGATTGTCATTTCCTCCTGAAGAAAAGACTGGCCAGACTCCAAGGCTTTCTGAGTTATTGAATATAAAGGAGTCAACGGGTTTCAATTTCCATTTTACTCCTTTGTATGTATAACATTTAGAAGAATCCTTCTGTAAAAATACCATGTGGTGTTTGGTTATAGGAGGCCATAGTGATTTTTGGCCTGAAAACAGCAAAGATGTCAGGTATGTTATGCCGACCAACCACAGCAGTGACCTGCAGAGACATGAAGTATTGCAGCTGCTCCCCCTTTATGGAGGCTCTGCAAAGCCACCAGCTGATCTCTTTATTTAGTTTCTGCTTGCTGGACTCCAATCAGGGGAGAAAGAAGATGAAGGTGGTTGTTGTTCCAGGTGTGACAAGCAGATGTGTAGATATTTGCATGGGGGCATCGGCATCAGTGTTTGAATTTGAATGTTTATTGCCATATTTCCTTCGCACACCTCAGTTTATCTTTACAACTGGTTGTCATACATGCACCAGTGCAGACCAGGTGGCAGTCAGATGATTGGAGAACTTCTGCATCCATGTTGAGACAATAAAGTTTTGTGTATCAGTGTACAGAACATGCGGTGCCAATAAAAAGCATTTCCCCCCCTTTATTGTTTTTCAGTGTTTAACCATTAGCAATTTAATTTGTCTTTTTTGACAAAAATCTACAAAAAAGAATCTTTCATGTCGAAGTGAAAATGGATTTCCCTGCACTCACTTCTGCTAGGTCTTATTTCACATTTTATATAATTAATATTTGACATTACTTTGTGGAAATCTGTTTCACTTTGACACTACAGAATCTTTTTTCTAAATTCTTGTCCCAAAAGTCTAATTAAATTGACTGTAATTCAGTGTTGAAAAGCAATAAAAGGCTATCCATCCCCTTCCAGACGGGGTGGGTGTTTTTTATAGGTGCTGTATTGATATTTGAATACAGTGGAAAGTTATCAGTTTAGTAAAATACTTGATTCTGTTATTGATTTGCATGTCAGTCCAGAGTTCAGGTGTGTATCTGTGTGTTGTGAACAGAGTGTGTGTGAATTAGGAGGAAGGCGGCAGGTTGTGCAAATGCGGTGGTTAGTTGACCTGTTATGTATTTGCATAGATTTAGGGAAGCTGGCTCAAAAGTTCCCACTGGACAACTGATGGTCTCTGACTTTAGGTTCAGTCTTATAGGAGGAGGAGGAGGCAGTAATCAAATACATTTACTGTTTTTCTCCACTTCTTCAGAAGCCACATCATGCTAAGCTCAATATCTCTAATGAGGGATTACTTTAGAAGGCTAAAGGGGTCAAAGACGGTGACCTGTTGAGACGATTTAACTCTGTTTGACCAAAACATGGAAGTATTTAAGTAAACCAGGATATTCTTCATGCTCAGTGTCAACACTGAAGTCTACCTGTTGGACAGAAACAAACTCTTGTTGGTTCATTATTGATTTTATGAAAACAAGATTAAAAAAAAACTTTTTCAATGAAGTACGAATACAGTAATGTTACATTGAATGAGTTGGTGCAGATATATATTTATAGATTTCTTTTTTGTTATTTTTTTTTTTACAGAGAGTAAAAGTAAAGCTATAGATGTGTTTTAAAGTTTCTGATTCTAACTAGAAAATAGTTGGTTTAGGGACAAACTTCCTGACATTTTTGCTCCAGCTGTGTTGTTTTACAGCTCATTGTTTCAGCTCAGCTGTCTGAATATTTACTGTAAAGTCTCATTTTTTTGCAACATAGTAGGTTCATTAGATTTTCTTTTTGAATTTCCCTCGGAATTAATAAAGTATCTATCTATCTATCTATCTGTCTATCTGTCTATCTGTCTATCTGTCTATCTGTCTATCTGTCTGTCTGTCTGTCTGTCCGTCTGTTTTCTTTCTTTCTTTTGGTTTTCTTTCTTTCTTTCTTTTGGTTTTCTTTCTTTGGTTCAGTGTAGGGCTGAGCGATTTTACTGAAAAATTTATGACAACATGTTTCATTTCAGTTCAGATCCCTTTTTATCGACCTAGTTTGAATGAAGATAAAAGGTTTAACTTGTATTTGAATTCAACTGCTTTAGCCTATTTATCAAGCTACACAGATAATTTAACGCTAACACAACAATGAAAAACACACACAAATAAACAAATAGTACACATTATTGCTGTTGTTTCATCACCCAGGCCAAGTTCAGTGATTTTCTCTTCGTTATTGGCCATTTATTTTGTAATATTTTTGATCTGTTAAAGCTGTTCTATATGGTTTGGAGTTTGAAAATGTGTATCCGGACAGCTGTACGTATTTTTCCTTCATAAATCTTGAATTTTAACATTTCTTCTGTTCGAGTTGATTTATTATGAGCTTTTTTTTATGGCTTTTGCGGTTATAGATCCACATGTGGGCTGTTTTCTGTCTTACGTTGCTGTTTTTCTTTTTACGATTAACTTTAATAGTAGGAGGTCGATATGCAATAAGGCTTAAGTCCTGGGTATAAAGGAGCGATGGACAAAAATAAGGACTTCCATCCAAGTTTGTTAAAATCTGATCATGTAAGTGTCCACGTGAATAACAGTTTAGTCACTTGTTGTAGTTGGTCGTAGCTCGTAGTCAACAAGAAAAACATGCACTCTGGGAGAACCGTGAATATGGGACATGCCGTGTCTTAACTGCACATTTTCTCATCAAAACTGGACGCTACGGGCGCCTGTATAGCTCAACGCGTTGAGTGGGTGACCCATGTACAGGGGCTGGTCCCCGACGCAGCTGGCCCGGGTTCGATTCCCGCTCGCGGCCCTTTGCTGCATGTTTTCCCCCGACTCTTCTCCCCTGTTTCCTGTCTCTCTCTCACTGTGCCTATCTAATAAAAAGCTGACAAAAAGGCCAAAAAAAAAACTTAAAAAAAAAAAACAAAAACTGGACACTACATATAGACGAAGCCAACTAGTTGGATCATTGATCAGATTGATCAGCTGTGACAAACAGCAGCTATTTTCACCGACCGTATAACTGAACATAGATCTACATCTTCTGAATTAACACTGTCTTATTTACATCAGAGTCAGTAGCAGTGAAAATGAAATGCAGAATAAATAATAATAAACCCAACTTCTGTAAACGTATGTCTAAATGTATAATGGGATTTTTGTTGCTGGTTTTGTAGTGAAACACGGATACAACAGCATTTCTTCCATATTGCATTTAAATTCACAGAGTCGTGCACTCGCTGGTGGACATCTGTCAGGGTGCACATTTATGTTAATCCATGAATCACGCATTGAGGAAGTGGGAGTGAGAGAGACGGAGAGAAACGCTGGAGAAAGAGGGTGAAAGTGAAGATCAATGCGCTCTGCCTGAACAGCATGTCTGAGCGTGGGAAGTTTAGAAAAACTTCTCCTGGGCCTCACAGCTCAAAGCCATTTAGTGTGTGAGTGTGTGCGAGTGAGTGAGCTCTTGAACATACTGCCAAGGCATTTGTCAGTCTTATCGCCTCTCTCGGCTCTCCGTGGCGGTGCCGGTGCTGGTGGAGAGTAATTGAGTGCTTAGAGTTATAGATGAACTAATTAGTGGGCGCATTGAAAGCTCAGCTCATTAGTGGGAGGGAGAGGAGCCCAGTGCCACCATGGCTCTGAGGGCTCTCTTTCATATCCAGCCTCAGCGTAGGGAGAATGCCGCTCCATACAACTTCATTAAAGCAGCTGTAGGGAGGAGAGAGGACAAGGAAGGAGGATGTGTATAGAAAGCAGAGAGAAAGAGCAGCTAATAGCTTGTATGAATGAGCAGAGACACACTGTCAGGTCAGACACAAGTCATTAATATTTAGAGGAAGAGTCGCTCACACCAAATGTGCTAATTTGTAGAGTTTTAACAAGCTAAAACATAAGGTCAAAGACATTATATGCAACAAGATACCAGCCTAAAGGGCACCACAGACTCCATTAGAATTTAACAATAACAGTATTTTTTATCTGGTTTACCTGCTGTCTGTAATACTTTCTGTTATAGCTATCAAGTTCTTGATTAACCCCACAAAACCCAGGCAAATTCTGGTCTATTTTTGATCACGTTTTTACTCACTGTGGGCTCATTTTTCTCTACAATGTAAAGTCCTGCATCTCTATGGAAACAGCGAAAGAACTTACAAGTCTGTTTTGGACTGCATGACACAAGTATATGGTCAGAAATCAGAAAAAAGAAGAAGAAACAAAAGTTCTTTGTCTTGTAATTACTTTTGTTATTTTATTTTATTTTATTTTTTTACAAAACCTGAAATAATGGATTCAAATTGCACATCATTTATCCAGGTGCCCACAGGTTTTTACCAACACTGGGAAAAGACAGTGGGTCTACGTACTATGGATGCTTTTAGAACTCTGATTTATTTCCATACTTAACTTCTGTCTGCTCAGTATAAACACAGCCTGGAGTTCAATCTAGTTCAGCTGAAAAACCCTACTTTTTTTTTCATCAGACTGTTGGCCGTAGCTGAGTCACGAATGGTTTCACAGTTGTACTTAGGGGCTTAGAATTTTTTTTTTCACAGAATCTGAAGGAAATTCTTTTTTTGTTGGCAAATTTGTACATGTGACCAGTAAAATAAAGTGTTCTAAATTAAATACTACAAGTTTAAGCTTTTTTTAGACTTTTTTTTGCATATAGTAGTCCAAGGACCTGCAGAAAATTGAAAATACAACAATTCTTTCTGTTTCTAAAGTTTCTGAGTCTGATGGATAGTGTCCTTTTTTTTTGTTAGTTTTTACTTTTTTGTTTATGACCGCATGCCTTTCAAACCCTTTGGCAGGTTTTGGGATTCAACAGGTAAACGATTTGGTCTCAAAAATGTCCGAAAATATTGAAAAATATGTGTCAGAGCTCCCTGAAATCAAAAGATGACGTCCTAAATTTTTATATATATTTATCTAGATAATATTCCAAAAATCTTTAGCTTACTTTCAGGGGTGAGTGATTAAAACATGTTGACATGATTGACAGTTTTCATTTGCAGTCTCAGCCCTTCTTAGCATGCTAGTTTTTCTCTAGTCTTCATAGCTCTCCATTATAACAACCTCTTTATCTGAACTCAGCTGACTCAGACTGCACAAATCCAAACAGTTTAGTTGATTTTCTTCATTTTATTGTGGTGTTGTTGTTACCTTTGTACTCTGACTTTGTCGGGCGCTCTACATAGAACAAAGGGAGTTCAAGCCTTCACAGTAAACTAGTAGTCTCATGTGTGTTCATAGTGTGGAGGTTGTGTGGTGCTTTGTATTCTGTGACAGACAGCAAACCGACACTAGCACACTGGGAAGTCTTCCCTAGTATAGAGCAACGTGAGCGTCACAGGGCTTCTTCACAGAGAATCCTTTTGATGCACGATTTTATTTCTGGCTTTCTAATCGATTGAACAGAGAGGCTTTCCATCCTGTCTGTCAGAAAATGGACTGAGGCTTCTTCATTGTAGACAAGGCTAAAGATTTATCAATGGCTCCTGTATTGACAAAATATGTTGTACTGAGCTCAGGGATGGCAATAGAATGAATTGATTAAGACCATTTTTGTCTTTGTTAATACCTTAAAATTGGAGGATATATATAAACACACCAATCAGGCATAGCATTTTGACCACCAGCCTAATATTGTGTTGGTCCCTTTATGCTACTAAAACGCCTCTGATTCTTCTGGGGATGTCCTGTGGCAGCGGGATGGTGATAGTGAACCCTGTAGGTTGCAGAGTAAGACCTATTTAGATCAGGCTGATCGTGGACCATCCCACAGATGCTCAGTAAGATTTGGATCTGGGGGTGTGGAACCCAGGTGAACTCCTTGGTTCTGTCGTGTTCTCCGGGCTACTCCTGAGCAGTTTTTGCGGTGTGTTGGGGTGTGTTGTCCTGCTGAAGGTGGCAACTGACATCAAGGACTTCTGCTGCCATGGAGGATGGAGAGGTGGGGGGTTGCTTTACCTGCAGTGTTTAGGTGGGTGGTACATGTCAAACGTCCACATGAATGTCAGGACTGAAGGTTTTGCAGCAGAACGTTGCATTATATCGAGATGATCAATGGTATTCACTTCACCTGTCAGTGGTCAGAATGTTGTGGCTACATGGTGGTGGCATTATTATGCTCTGGGACTAAAAGGAATAATGAATAAAGAGGATTATCTCCACATTCCTTGGGAAAAACTAAAATCATCAGTCAGAAAGTTGGGTCTTGGATGGAATTTGGTGTTCCAACAAGACAGTGACCCCAAAAATACATCAAAAGTGAACTGTGATGAAGACGCAAGTCTTCCAAAACCAACAAATTTAGTTTAACTGCACCAATTCTGTGAGGAGAACTGATCAAAGATGCAACTGGAAGCTTGTGGATGGCAATGGAAAGCACCTAATTAAGGTGAAAGTGGCCCAGGGATATTAAACTGAATATTAGTATTGCTGTATGTATATTTTAGACCCAGCTGATGTTGTTATATTTCCAGAAGACCTTTGTCTTTGTGACAAAGATGCATGGGTTTCAGTCATTTCATCATAGAAAGTTCTGAGTTCTAGGATTCATTGGAAACTCAAGGTTGATGGTATATATAGTCTTGTGTATGTAAACTTTTGTTTACGGCTGTACATCCCCTCCATCTGTCTGAGACAGAGAGCGGTAATGTATGCATCGCCTGTCCACCACTGCTGGCAAAGAGCGCTGGACTCAGAGTTGACATGTTTTTGCCCTTCAGCTGGTGCAAACTTTATTCTTTCTTTTTTTTTTTGTTTACTTATTTTTTTTTGGAATGACAGCCAGTTAGAGTTTTCAGACTGTTAGTTGCCTCAGATTATTCTTCATTCTGCAGTGATAACTCTGTTATTCTTCTGACAAAGAACCACAGATCACAATGCCACAACATTATGACAGCTGCCAGGCAGCCAGTCTGAGCCAGGTTACCTCTAATCATTCTGGCCTCCAGTAGCTAATCTGCCTCCTCCAGCTTGTGTCCATCCATGCCACAATACATCACAGTTATGACTCCCCAGTACCACAGTGGGCGGGCACCATTAAGCTGGATGAATGTGGGAGCAATGCCAGTCAGGGACTGCCATATGAGCCTCTCTTTCTTGCTTCCTCTTCCAGCTTGGTGCCCTTTAATGGGCACTTAATATGGCTGACAAATTTACAAGGCATTTAAAAATGACCCAGTCAGCCAATGTGCAGAGGGAAGAAGAGGAGAGAAGGAGGAAGAGGAAAGAGTGTCCAATCTCATTTTCTCCTGCCGACCAGGGCAGTAAACATGCTGGATATACAGTATATCAGAGCAGGGCCATGGGATGAGGAGGCTGTGTGTGTCTGTGTGTGTCTGTGTGTGTCTGTGTGTGTTTAGTGTGCACACTCTGTGTCCCCAGTACAAATAATTCACCCTGAACACCTGTCAACATGAGTCACGACACCAGAGAATTCCTGCAATTGAGCACATCCAACTAATTGGTGGCAGCCTGCCAGCCATCCCCCTCTTTCTCCCTCTTTCTCCCTCTTTCTCCCTCTTTCCCCCTCTTTCTCCCTCTTTCCCCCTCTTTCTCCCTCTTTCTTTTTGACACTCTTCTCTCACACATATTTATTCCCTGCTTCTTGCTCACACTCCACCTCCGCTCCACCCCTCCTTTCTCTCTCATTTTTCCCCTCATCTATTTTAACATAACATTTATGGATGAATGATTTAATACTGGTTATCAAACCCATCATTGTAATCGCATCTCTAATTACACTTAATTAAAACAGTCTAATGGCTGCTGCTGAGTTGGTTTTTGAAAGCGAATCAGCCGCTCTTTTCTCTCTAGAATTCCTCCCCTGACTTAGCATTCTGTATACTCGCTCAACACCTCCGACAACCAATCAACTCCAAATCCTCTACCCGGCTCTTGTCAGGTCGTTAATTAAGCTCCCGAAGTGCCTAATGATTAAGATAACGCAGCAATCTAATGGTGAACAGGCTCTTTCCTCCCTCTTCTTTTTACAGCTTTCGATTATAGCACCCTTGAGGTGTTACTCAATCTTGATGAAATGCAGACAATTGACAAATCAGTTGCTTTGAGCCAGGGCTTATTACCCTGCTGCATATTCATGAGTTGTTTGGAGAAGAGCAGGATGATTTTTAATCAAAGTCACAGAAAAGGATGATGGGTAAGCGGAGGCCCCCCCACCCGCCGAACCTTGAACCCCCCACCCCAGTCTCTCACCAGCTCCCCGTGAATAACATGCATCATTCATTGGATTTAGCTCACATTTGCGTGGATGCAGCTGGCAGTGGAAGATGTGTGTGTGTTTCGATGTGAGGGTTTGCTTCAAGGGGCCTTGGACAAATGGAGGTGCCACATGGTCAGACCAGATGTTCTAGTTTCTTATGTGCATAGCTCATCAAAAACAACAACCGGTGCCACTATTGGGCCCCTGCTATCCGGTAAGGCCAGCCAGCCCATCTGCTTCCTGCCTGCCAGGCCCAGTGCATTGTGGGTCCTGGCTATTTCTCTAGTGCGTTTGCATTTTCCAACCTGTTCTTCTATCTGAAGAGAGAGTGGCTGTCAGCACAACTACATCAGCAGTACTTTTCTGCAGGACTATAATAACTGAATATGAGGGACACAGTGGGAGGGACTGCTGACAGCTCACTGTGTATTTAGCAGCGTACAGGAGGTCCTCAACTTACATCAGAGTTCCGTTCCTAATGATCTACGGAAGTCAATTTTCGACATAAGTCGGAACTCCAATGAAAGTGTAAACAAAGCTATTCCATGCATCACAATATCGATCAGTTCTTCATAAAAGTCATGAATACCAACAACTTTCATGCATGTATGAATCATTTTACTAGAAGATAACAGAATATTGTAACGGACTGATATTGTTGTTGATGTTTCAATGTTTATTGTTCAGTTCCAGATTTCCCTAATGTCAGTGAACGTGTCATGTTTAGTTAGCTCACCTCTGATTGGCTGAGAGTCAGCAGTAGAGAGAGCTGGGAACGGCGGCTAATTCTGGAGCTAAGTTATGGGGTTTTTCTAGTTATTCTGGCGTTGGCTACGGTCCACAGTAGCCTGTATGAAGGTTCAATAAACCAGCAGAGAACCAGATAAAGTCTCACTCATTCATCACAGAGGGTCTCTACAATATGTTGACCTGTTTTTACTACTTGACCCATGCTGGTCGGTGTTTCTTCCTGTTCCCAGCGTTTTATTCTGTCTAATTTCACTTCCATGGAGATGCTTTCCTTTTCTTCCAAGCATCAGAAGAGTCTGACTTACGCTGGGAACCATATTGAAGGACAAAAAGTTAGTGAATGTAGCACAATCCAAGGTCGATGTAAACAAAGCCGTCTTATAGCGCCGTGTGACGACGTATTCATCCGCTCCGTTCACCAACTAGTTCCATGTAACCAGTTCTGACGTAACGATGAAACGCTGTAGGTCGAGGACGTTGTAAACCGAGGACCCCCTGTATTATGCTGTCCAGTAGATCTGGAGTATATGATGTACAGGTAACCAGTGTATGCCAGGTCCCAGTTGTCAAACAGGTAGAAAGTGCCAATGTGTAGCTTTAATCCAACCCAATGAATCTGTTTTTCTCTGCGGTTGAAAGCTTCACAACTCTTTAATTCCTGGTCACACCCAGCATCACTGATGAAGCCAAACTATTTTCATACAGGTGGCCATGCTGATACTATCGGGTAGCATAGAAACTGATATCTCATAACAACAAAACAAACAGACTGTGTGGCAATGTTACAATCCAACCTCTAGGGTCAGCTGGGTGTAACAAAATAACCAGATGCTATTGGTTCAGGTAAAGGAATTTATAGCTAATTCAACATTAAAGTGGTCAAAGAAAGCAAAACAAGGCTGGTGGATGTTGCCAAATCAAAGAACAAAATAAAACCAAACAAAGGCAAACAGAGAATTTAATCTGTTCAACACAAACAAACAACTAAACTCCCTGTAGTCAAACTGAATCACAAGAGCAACACCCACCACAAGTAACAGAAACTAATACAAACAGTGCACAGAACTAACTAAACAAAACTGGTGCCTCAGAACACATACATTTAACACACAATATGCAAAGACTCAAGGTGCGAATAGCTTCTCATGAAGTTGGTGGACTGCTAACAGGAGCTACCAGTCACCAAATGAGCAGCCGCCAGCAGAAGCTCTAAATGTCCGTAGTCACCCCTCAGTGAATACGGAACCAACGGACCAAACCAGAATACAAAAACATAACGAGGCACCAGGGCCAACTGGTCAGATCAAATCCCAGCCACGACTGAGAGCTTGGTTATAGATTTACCCCTCCTGTTGTCCTCATTTACGGCACCAAAAAATATTGTTCCCTTGTCTGAAAAAAATCCAAAAATTCAGCAAAAAAAATCTCCAAATGAAACATTGCAAAATCTTCAGGAAGAAAATTCCTTAGAAGTTTCCCTTAAAAGTTTTATTTAAAAAAAAAAAAAAAAAAAATCCCCAAATTTGGCAAGAAATAAAAATTTAAATAATAATTTTTTAAAAAATTTAAATATTTTCAAAAAATGTATAAAAATCTTCCCCAAAAAATCCTGAAAATATCTAAAGTGATTCCATATATATCAGTAAAACTTCTAATGTTTTCTTTAAGAACATTCGGGAAAAAATCAACCAAAATACAGCAAAATTCGCTGGATTTTGATTGATTTTTTTCCCGGATGTTCTTAAAAAAACTTTTTAAAAAAACATTTCTTTTTTTCCAACAAAAAATGTTCAAAAATTTCCCAAAAATGTTGAAAATGTGAAAGTTTTCACTATGAAAATATATATTTTTTTCCACATTTTCAAACTTTAAAATGGGTCAATGTGACCCGCAGGACGACACGAGGGTTGTCTTCATGTGTGATGATTGTGGGAGGAGGAGTCGTGGTGTTGGACCAATCCGATGTGTCGGGAGGCGGGGAGATCAAAGGCTGGAGTGCAGGTCTTCTACTCCAGATTCATCAGCTGAGATGAGTGGCAGATGGGGTTCCTGAGAGGCTCCCAAACCAGCCATAACTGGGCCCACACATACAATCTCCCCATACAGAAGCCCAGAAGGAATCCGCCTCAAGAAAAAGACGGCACACTATTACCTGTGGTCGTACCAGCCACGTTGTTCTGGTCATTTACTCTTTTCATTAATTTATGTGTGTAGAATTACACCGTGGGGACTTTGGGCTGGGTGATATAGCTCAAACGTCTATTTAAAAAATGTCCTATTTTAGTCGACATTGACCTGTTTATAATAAAGACCAGAAGAAATCGGCTATTTAAATTTTTTTTCACCACTTTAGCCTGTTCATCAAGGTAAACAGGCAGTAATTTTAACACAGGAATGAAAAGCACTCAAAAGAATGACACTTAAATAAGGATAAAGGACGTATCTCAACTTAATACACAATAAATAAAGCCTAAACTAGAGGAACTCTGTGTTCATGGATTGGAATGAGGAGGTAGCTCGGCGGCCACAGACTAGCAGACCTCGGGAGACCTGCAGGACTTAGCCTAGGGGGAACAATGCAGGGTAAAGGGGCTCCATTATCAAAGGATGTGATAGCCAGGGAGAGAGAATGGTTGTTGCTCGTGTACCTGAACTTTTTGTCTTTGATTTTTGCTTTTATGGTCATCTAATGCAGCTCTAAAATGTCCTATCAACGTATTGTTTTTAATGCAATAAGTGTCAATCACTGCTACGTATTGTTCATCATTTATTTGCCCAATACTAAGCT
This sequence comes from Amphiprion ocellaris, assembly GCF_022539595.1. Classification (NCBI taxonomy): domain Eukaryota; kingdom Metazoa; phylum Chordata; class Actinopteri; family Pomacentridae; genus Amphiprion; species Amphiprion ocellaris. The sequence continues at coordinate 2,171,613 of NC_072766.1, forward strand.
TTTTAATGAAACTTTCTACTGAATTAAAAAGAAATCTCTAATGTTGTTTTTTACATTGATTGATTGATTGGTTGTAATTTACACTAAAACAACTGTAGCCCTTTAATGGGTTTTAGAATTGGTTGTATGGAGTGACTTTGACTGAGTAATGTAGTCGGATGTGTGCTTTTTGAAATTATTGTTCTTAATGTAAATGTCATCGTAAGTACATCAGTTTATGCAGATATTTATCTAAAAGTCTCAGAGTCAAAACATGTCACATTGTATAAAAATGTGCTCTGTTCTACACAAGCTGTCTGCTGAAGTAAATCAAACCTTAACTGCTGAAATCTGTGATTCTGCCTGCACTGTCTACTCAGGTGTTTGCATATTTATCTGGTTTTTGTACAGATGATAAGTTGCAGCTTAAATTAGTCTGTGTTACTTCTGTATGACTTAATCATGGACATAGTGCAGTTGGCGATATAGAACAATAGACAAAAGATAAAGGGATTTTCAATCCGCTAAACAAAGAAAAAACTAGGAGGAGCATCCATGCGTGGGTGTGTGAGAGATGGTTTGACCTTCACACATCTCTGAAAGTATGAAACGCAGCCGAATGACTTTTCACTTCCTTGGGCTATTAGAGTCCTTAAAATTCCATCCAATTGTTCAACCCTTCACCTACAGCAAAAAAGTGTGTTGCACAGACAAGTGCATAAATCACACTAATATCTTCCAATACATGTTGCACTCAGACTCCGTTTTAGCAAATTGCATGTGGTGATCCTGGCCATGCTTGCAATTGTTGTCCTCTGTTAGCGCTCAGACTCTCCCTCCTCCTCCTGCCTCTTTTTCTTTGTTTCATTCAGGTCATGTGTCTCGTTATGAAGGCAGAGCACAATTTGTTATTATGTGCACTGTCTTGCTATCATTAGCACTTGGTGAATGTTAGCTTCACTTGGGTAAGCCCATCCATAGCCGCATTTATTATTGTTGCCCAGTGGGCTGCAGTATTATGATGACTAATTGCAGAGGCCTAATTGTTGTTAGCCTGAGTGACTTGGATGGTTTTAAATAGCTGGAGAGAATGTTTCAATACTGTGGAGTTTATGGATGGAGGAGATATTGGAAACGACACTAGTATACGCCTGTGTTTCTCTGTGTTTGTTAAAGTGTCTGCATTCTCTCACAAAGACAACAACTGATTGAAAGTAAAGGACAGAGGACGTTTTTCAGATTTTTATATGTTTCAGATCATTGTTTGGTTTGAGGTTGATTACAATATGCAGTATTGCATCTGTGAACTGGTATTTACCTGCAGCATGTTGACGCTATTTCCTTGACTGCACCAATTTATCAATGCACTACAATCTTGATGCCAACAGTGAGAGGTCCTCTGCCTGCCTGCTCAGAGTCTGTCAAGTGTTCAGGGCATTCATGTCCCATGGTGTCACACAACCACCTGTATTTACTGCATCTTTTTCAACTTGCCAAACAAAGTGTTATTATATCAGCAAGGCAGAAGCTTCGTAATCCATTACAGTCGGTGAGTAGTAACCTTCCTTTATTCTGATGAGTGTCTCTACAACTCAAAGCAGCAGTTTCTGGTCCATCAGCAGTGTCATGACAAATCCACTGGTTAAAATGTTCTGCTTATAGCCACTGAGGTATCCATGCTTAAACACACATTACATTCACTTGTAAAGACCATGGATATAATGGCAGTCTTGAGTTTGCAGTGACTCCAGGAGTCATTGAAATACTTACATCTTTGTCTCAAAAAAACTATTATTTTTGCTTTTTTTGATAGATTTATCAATCTTTTGGAAATATGACAAAATCTGCTGGGTCAAAAATATACATACAGCAATGCTGATGTTTGCGTTAATGTCATTTGGCCATTTTCACATCATTTTGGCAGCAAAGCTTCTGTTTCTATCATTAACTACTCCTCTTCACCAAATGTGTCCACAGTTTCTTGAAGAGATACAAGTCAGGACTGTTGAACACCCAACAGCGTCCAAAACCCAGAATTCTGGCTGATATTTTTAGGTAATCCTCCTCTTTCATTATTCCATTTACTTTATGTACCCAAACGCCCCCAGAGCATTATACTGCCACCACCATGCTTGATGGTAGGTTTGGTGTACTTGAGGTTAAAGGCCTCACCTTCTCTCCTCCCAACATATTTCTGCTTATTGTGGCCAAATAGCAAAATCTTTTGCTTCATCTGACCACAGAACTTTCCTCCAGAAGGCCTTTTCTTTGTCCATGTGATCAGCAGCAAACTTCAGTCAAGCTTTAAGGTGCCACTTCTAGATGATGAGCTTCTTATTCTGCTTTTTGGTGATTCTTGGTTGACTCATGACCATCCTTACCAAATGGAAAACATACATGCATGTGTTGGTATCGGCGTTTGGCCAAAATGGGTTGAAAAATAGCCACTTATCAGATATCTGCATTAATCTAACATAGTGCATCCCCACTAATTATTTTATTATTTAGCAAATCAACAGGCGTGTCAGATACTGACAACAGCTCAGAAAGTCCCATGAAACATTGTAGATCAATCAGAAGTTCTCTCTCCACTAATAAATCCCTCTGAAGGTTTCGTTGCTGCTAGTCCTCCTCCGGCTGTGCGCTCAATCTCTTTTTAATGGATCCGGCCAAAGTAACATCTGGAGCACTGCATTTTTAATTACAATGCAGGTAGGTGTGTTGCTGCAATCTCCAGCATGATATGATAGAGAGTTTGTTAGACTTCATAGTGCTGTTTCCAGAAACAGAACAGTGTTATTTTTAAAATCTAATCAGGTTTATGTGTGTGTCAGTGACAGGACCAGTATCAAGTTCATGTTGGCAACTGTTTCTCCACTTGTCAGTTAGTAATTACTTTTTCAAGTAAGAATAGCCCAATATATACTGAATAATATTGAAGATAGTTCACATAATTTCATGTAAAAAATGTATTTGTCACTGTTACAGCAAATTAAATCCTACACTTTTACACGTAGAAACTGTAGGATCTTCTCTACTGAATGTCTAAAAGAAAATCAGTTTAAAAGAGACTTTATATGCTCTTGTTGGTACATGTGAGCTGCTGGCAAATTAATGCCACTGGTTAAAGCAGGGATGTCAAACTCGTTTTAGTTTAGGGGCCTCATACATCCCAGTCTGATCTCCAGTGGACCGGACCAGTAAAATCACAGCAGAATAACCTATAAATCACCACAACTCCTAATGCTTCCTTTGTTTTAGTGCAAGAAAGTACATTCTGAAAATGTTCACATTTCAGGATTTATCATTTTACAAAACATTATGAACAACCTGAAATTTGTTGAGAAAAATGAATTCAATTTCAGCAACATTGTGCGTCAGTTTATCATTTACACATTACAACGATGCAGTATTTTAATTTAAAAAGACAAAAAACAACAAGATGAAATATTACAAAAATGAGACATCACAACAAAAGTGAGAAACAAAATGACAAAAAATGAGACAAAAGACATGAAACCAAAAAATGAGACAAAAAATGAGACAAAAATATTATCGAACGACACAAATGAGACAAAAAAACCCAAAAAAGCGTGAAACAAAACAACGAAACAACAACACAAAATGACAAAAATGAGACAAAAAGAAAACACAAAACGACAAAAGCGCGAGACAAACGATAAAAGTCTGACAGAAAAAGACAAAAAACAACAAAACAAAATATTACAAAAATGAGGCACAAAACGACAAAAGAACAATGAACAATCTAGTATTTTACTTCATGATCCAAACAACTTGTCATGGTCTAGAAATGATTTTAAATTTATAGTTTTACTAATTTACAATCTACAGTTAATGTCCTCTCTGGAATTTTTACACTTTGAGGACCGGATTGGACCCTCTGGAGGACCACTTTTGGCCCACAGGTCTCATGTTGGACACCCCTGGGTTGAAGTGTACCAATCCTTTAATTCCTCCTAAATGAGAACTTTAAATGCTGCAGGTTAATTTTAAGGAAGGTCAACTTGAAATTTCCTATTTTTCCAACTGAAGTATTCACTTTACCCAAACATCAAATTTAAAACACGATTTTGTCTTTACACTTCTGTCATTCGGTCCATTTCTTTACTTTGTAATCCTACTTAAAGAAAGCAGTTAATTTGTTGCAGAAAAATGAAGTAAACCTTATTTTTGCTCTTATGCTGAAATAAAAACACTAACAACTAACAACAAAGTATAATTTCAAGTTGAAAGACTTGAGAAACTGCTATGACCAAACCAGAGAGAGAAATGAAAATCATTATGAAAAGTACATTACTTAAACTACAACTTAAATATATTTTACAGTGTGTGCATCATTGCAGAGTCACTGAAATAAAATACAAAGAAAACATGAGTCCTTCAGGAAACAAAAAGACCTTTTTCATACGTCGAGGCTGGACTAAAGAACTATGCATTTAATCCTCCTGGTATTTTAATCAGCCACCAGACACTCATCATCCTGATCATTATCAGCAACCCAGACAGCCACTGGAGAACCGTATTCCCAGTCTCAGTGCATTCTTGTCCTTTTGAACTTGTACTTCTGATTGACCGTGAAGATGTTGTCCTTCGTCCACCTGAGGCTGAACCGCCCTGCATCCCTCTTCAAGGACTTCACCACTGAACCGTAGACGAGCGGCAGCAGCTGTTAGAAATGCTCCACTGGTGTTCGTCAGCAAGACTCCCTCTATGTGTTGTCTTATCTCTTTCTTTTATTGCACCTGTCGTTTCATGAAGACTCCAATACGTTTTTATTTTGGTGTCCTGACCGCTTGTGCAACTGTGGTCCAGTCATAGATCTGGTCTGAGCTGATTCATGATTGTTAATCTTCCTAACTTGCTTCATGTGTTTGTATTGACGTTGGTTTATGGTTCATATACAACAAACTGGTTTAAGAGCTAAGTAGTTTAAATAGCTGCGGTGATTTTAACCCACTAAACCCCAAAACCTGCCAGCCGGTTTGAAAGGCGTGTTGTCTTTGCAATTTTACAACAAATTGCCAAAAATAACACCATTTATCAGAGCAAGAAGCTGTAAAAGCACCAAAAATAATCAACATTCTGACAGTCAATTCATGTGTGATGTTTGGTTTGAACAGGAAAAATCTAAGTTTAAAATTAGAATGTGTGCAATTTCAATATTTCCTACTCATGGAAGAATCTTTACATCATCATTCTGCATCATTCAGTACTTTTCTACACGTTGAATAATTCTGTGTAATATCTAAATTCCTACATATGTAACACTGCAAATTCCTCTGGTGTGGGGTTAATTAAGGCTTATGCTATCGTATCATGCCTTGTCTTTAACCAAAACCACTTTATTCTACATGGGTCATTTTTAAATTCACCAAAAATAAACTGTTTGTTTGTTTGAGAATCTGTAAAAAAACAAGAAGAAGTCATAACCAAAGAGCCACATGACAAAAAAAAAACAGTGACTATTCTGCTGAACTACAGGCTGTAAATATATTGGAAACTAAATTAGAGAAAAGTACAACATACTTGATCAACAAAACAAAGGCAGCATTGCTCAGAAATGGTATACGGAGGAGGATATATACAACATGGTGATGTTTTTAGAGGAGCAGAGTTGTGTCAAAAACACCGAGTTTGTAGAAAATGTGAGAAGTGAAATATCTTTAGTGAGTACAGCCACCTTTGCGTCTTCTTCTTTTAAATGGTCAGATAAATTCCCCTTTTTTTCTCTATGATTTATGGCATTGTAATTCTGTTAGATGACATGAAAGACATTCTTGAGCTCTCTCTGCCTGCAGCCATGGCTGTGCTGTTTCCATAGAGGTGCAGGACTTTCTGTGGCATTTAAAAAGTGAGTGAAAATGTGACAGAAGCAAAATATGCCAAGGAACTGCCTGGGGTAAAAGATTAACACACAGGTTGGAAAAAGGTTTACAAATTAATTCTTAGAGGCTGAGGTTGGATTCACATAAGATATTAACTGTCGTCTTATAAAATGTGGTTAAATATTTCTGCTTCTCTCTGTTTAGTTAGTCATAACAATCAGAATTAGTCCTTTTTTTGTCGTCGTTTTTTACATATGAAGAATTTGACATGGTGATTTGATGCATAAAAGTAAACGTAGACAAGCAGGGAATTTTTAAAAAGAAAATAAGTACTGCAAATCAAGAGACAGTAAGCTTGAATCTGCATATATTTGATATTAAATGTTTGTTTCTCCTTCTTTTATTGCACCTGTCGTTTCATTAACACTCCAATACGTTTTTATTTTGGTGTCCTGAACTCTTGTGCAACTGTGGTCCAGTCGTAGATCTGGTCTGAGCTGATTCATAATTGTTAATCTTCTTAACTTGCTTGCTTCATGTGTTTGTATTGACGTTGGTTTATGGTTCATATACAATAAACTGGTTTAAAATCTAAGTAGTTTAACTAACTGAGGTCAGTTTAACCCACTAAACCCCAAGACCTGCCAACCGGTTTGTTATCTTGGCAATTTTACAACAAATTGCATAAAATAACACCATTTATGAGAGCCAGAAGCTGTAAAAGCTGTAAAAGCACCAAAAATAATGAACAGTTTGGACAGTAAGCTTGAATCTGCATATATTTGATATTAAATGTTCATCTCTCCTTGATCCTGGAAGCCCCTCAAAATCTTCATTATATCTTTTTATGCAGGCGGTGTTTACATATAGACAGCCAACAGTGACAGCATCGCATTTACAGATAGTTTTTTTTTTTTTTTTGCAAATTGTGGTTGTTTATATTTTGATTACACGGCAGAAAATCAATTCATGCTGAAAATCTGAGCTTCCATTTAGCAAATTCGATGAAACTGGCCTCTGATTCCTCTTAACTTGCTCTACAATAATATTTATCCTCAGTGATTCTTTGATTTCATCCGTTCACGTACTTCATCAGCCTTGAGAACCTGTAGGATCTGCGGCGCTTGATACAAGTGGATTGCTTTTTGTAAGCAAGCTCTCAAGCTCACATATAAATCATTAATACACTTCTAAACCACTTGTAAATCCATCTGATGCAGACATGGTAAAAGACCTGAATCAGTGTGAAAAAAGGGAAAGAAGGCATCAATTATTCACTTTTCTCCCCATAATAGGATTTCAATGCGACTGCTGTTTGCTGTTTTTTGCATGAAGTGAATTCACTGATCCATTTTTCATTGATAAAACATTCCCTTTATTCTTTTGATATGGTGCTGCTGTCACTCCTTTCAACCAGTCTCTCATTTCTCTATCCACTGGCAGTCGTCTTTCTGCTCTCTGTTTGTCTGTCTATTCCTCTTTTCCTCTCTTTCTCCTAAGATCAGAGGAAAAAGATAAAACAGGCTTCCCAAACGCAGCATCCTGTCATGCTTTCCCATCCAGTTTGCATCAAAAGCATAAACATGCTACATTATATTACAGATGATCTCTTACAGATTCTGAATCGGCTCTTTGAATGATAGCAGCTTCCCTGGCTGGCAAACATGATGTCACCAAAGGAAGTTTTTGGCAGTTTAACTTTCTTCTTTAGCTGCTTGATGTAGATGTCCTGGGGTAAGCGCAGGTTTGAGGTGTGAGAAAAGTGTATTTAAATATTGATGAGGGAAGTGTTTGTGTACACAGAGGCAGGACGGTTTGTTATGCCAAGGATCTGTCTCCACCTTCTGCTCCCAGAGGCCAAACGATAGCTCTACACACCAGGGAGGAAATGTTAGCTCGAGGATGGAGTTAGAGAAAGAGCGCAATAAGAAAAGCTTCTTGTGTGTCTGTGTACGGTAGAGGAAGTGATAAGTAGAAGCAGATTGAGAGATTCTTTTGCTCTTCAGTCTATGTGCACAGCCCTGGATTGTGTGTGTTAACAGGCTGCCTATATAAAGTCTCTACACAGAAGACTTTCAGAAACGACACCGACACATCAATCCGAGCCAACAGGATTGCCTCAGCAGGCATCTGCCTGCAGCAGTTGGCAGACTTTTCCACCTCGCTGTGTGTCTTTGCCCTGTTGACACAGCTTCAGCGAAGTCTGCACACACTTCAGCAAGAAAGAACAATTAGAGAAACAGGAGGGAGAGACGTCTGTGCTGTTTTAAAATCTCAGTAGGAGATGCTGATGCTTATTTACAGTCATGAACAAAGGTTTACTCACACTTGTAAAGATCACGGTTATCATAGCATTCTACGACTCTTCATTTTCTTTTTGACCCCGGAGATTTTGTTTTATTTCTCAAATACATGCAGTAAATGTATGAAGAAATCCATGACTGATTTTTTGTGACAGAACACATGTGCTTCATCATTCCATCGTAGAAAACTCAGAGTTATAGGAGTCATTGGAAACGTATTGGGTCAATATGTAATTGTGGGACTTTTTGTATCATAGTTGACATTTTTGCTCTTTTCAGGCCTAAAATCAACATTTCGTCTATAACCAAACACCACATGGCATTTTAGAGAAAGATTCTTCTAAATATTATATATACAATTGAGTAAAATTGAAATGTAAAGTTATTTCTCCAGATATTGTAGTAAACCTGTTGATTACTTTATATTAAATAAGTCAGAAAGACTTGGAGTCTGGCCAGTCTGTTCTTCAGGAGGAAATGACATCATGTGGAGCAGGTCATGTGATCTGGAATTAACACACTTCCTGGAGAGGTGTTTTTGTAATGGGGAACTTAGTGGAAAGGGATTTCTGGAATACAGATACAATTTGTTATTTTCCACATAAAATCTGATATATTGCCAAAAAAGAAATATCTGTCATGATTATCTCAACTTAATAAAAAGAACACAATCAAAACTATTTCTCAATCATCTCATTTTATTATTGTTTAGCTAATTAGAAGGTGGTTAGTATTAAATTTAGTTGACATTTTAATGATATCTAGTCATTTTTTTTATTAATAAGTGATTGTTTCCATAATAAATAATTATGGAATTTGTGAAGACATGATCATAATGAACATAAAAACATTAGTTTGTTTTACTTTTGATAAAAATGTGTGCAAGATATATCCCATGGTCCCCCATTCTCTGTGCTATGCAATGGCCAGATGACAGCCCAGGCTGATCGGTCACAGCTGCTAAAGGAGCGCAGCTGTGACCGATCAGCAATCAGTTGCAGTTAAAGCCTGGCTCGCCCCACCGGCCGCCGCTGGTTCATTGCTCCTGCTGGCTCTCCACCAGCCACTCTGTCCAGGTCTGCCTCAGCTCCGGACTTCCCCGCCTGCTTTGTCCTGCCCGACTCCTATCCAGAGCCCTGGAACTCTCCTTGGAGAGCCCGGCCCGTTCCTGGAGTTTCCGCTGCATGTAGCAGCCCCGTGCTCTCTGGCCGTTCAGCCGTTTTGTTTACGTTTAGGTCTTAGCCCATGTAGTGGCCAGCTTTGTTTATCATTCTTGTTTATTTCAGAGCCCTGCTTGGTTTTTGTTAAATTTATTATTTTTTGAATAGAGTTTGGTTTGCGTTGGTCTGCCCAGACAGTGTCTTGTGTTTCCTTTGAATAAAATCCCTGTTAAGTATTTGTTCATCTGCCTGTCGTCTGTGGTGCCTGCACTCAGGGTTCAAAACCCCCCAGGCCTTGACAATATATCCTATGGACTCCAAAAGTCCCTCAATTATAGATTGACCCTATACTGTTGCCATGAAATACGTGGTCTTTACAAGTGGATGTAAACTTTTGTTCACAACTGGAGTTAATTGTGTATCGATACTATGAAACTGTAAAGAAGTGCCTACAAGACAAGGTCAGAGCTCAACAGCTTTAAGACTTTTAATAACACCACGTTTCTCAGTACCAACTGCACCAAGGTCAGACTTCTAAGAATAGGCAGATAAAACCAGTTCTTATTTCAATTTCAATGTTAGCTTGTACTTTGTATGCATCATGTATCTGATCATACATGTATCCAACTGTGTGTTATATGTTCCTTGTTCCCCACCACCCTCTCTCCCATTCCTATTCCTCCCCCTCTGCTCCTCTATCTCTTCCCCTCTACCTCCATCCCTCTATCTGTATCCCTCTATCTCTACCCCTCTACCTCTATCCCTCTATCTCCATCTCTATCCCTCTATCTCTATCCCTCTGTCTCTACCTCTCTACCTCTTCTGTCCCTCTCAGCCCGTCCAGCCAGCAGCAGATGGGTTCCCCCACATTAGAGCCGGGTTCTGCTCAAGGTTTTTTTCCCTGTTAAAAGGGTGTTTTCCTGCCACTGTCTCCTTAGGGCTGCTCTGGGGGTTCAGGCATATGGGTTCTGTAAAGCGTCTCGAGACAATTTGACTGTAATTGGTGCTATATGAATAAAATTGAATTGAATTGAATTCCATCCATCCATTATCTATACACTGCTTAATCCTCACTAGGGTCATGGGGGGGCTGGAGTCTATCCCAGCTGACTCAGGTGAAGGCAGGGGACACCCTAGACAGGTCACCAGTCTGTCACAGGGCTACATACAGAGACAAACAAGCACTCTCACATTCACACCTACGGGCAATTCAGAGTAATCAATTAACCTCAGCATATTTTTGGACTGTGGGAGGAAGCCGGAGTACCCGGAGAAAACCCACGCATGCACAGGGAGAACATGCAAACTCCATGCAGAAAGATCCTGGGAAAGCCGGGACGTGAACCAGGGATCTTCTAGCTGCAAGGCGAAAGTGCTAACCACTACGCCACTGTGCAGCCCTTGAATTGAATTCTTATTTTCAATTTTTGTTTTATCCGACCACAGAACTTTCCTCCAGAAGGCCTTTTCTTGGTCCACGTGGTCAGCAGCAAACTTCAGTCGAGCCTTAAGGTGCTGCTTCCTTCCTCTTAGCTTATGGTGATGTAAAACATGCTTGACTGCGTACACTAACAGCTCAGTTGCAGCAGCTTCTCATTCATTGCAGACCTGCTTGTTGGTGATTCTTGGTTGTCTCTTGACTGTCCTGTCAGCAGCAGGTGGTAGTTTGTGTCGCTGTTTGGTTAAGTTTACGCCCAAACTACTTAAAGGTTAGACAAAGATCATTGTTTGAGTTAAAATACACCTTTTCACATCATTACCCTCATGGAAAATGGTAATCTTCTCTTTTTTGACATTCACAGATTTTCATAGCTCTATCAGACTTCTCTGTTTGTTAAAAAGTGATGCTAATGGGCACCCAGTTTGATCAAATGTGGCTCTCCAGAACTTTCAATTTACAACTGGATGCGGCATTTCCACCGATGTTAGCAGCTCAGAAAGGCTCTGTTACTTTAACATCAATAAAACTGTCTACATCAGCTGTGTGACAAAAACTAACCTCAAAGATCCACAAAGCAGTTTTTGAACATGAGATGATGCAGTCAGGAGACCCTCTATTCTCATTGATATTTATAATAACATTTTTTCTATACACCTATCTGACAATTTCTTTTATGTGTATCTGTTCATTTTTATTGAAATGTTTTAGGATCTGTATGAGTAGTAAAGCGAGCATCAGAAGCTGCCTTTCAGAGTCAGTTTTGACCTGAGTGTAGCTGAATGAATTGTTCAACACTTGTGACCAAAGGCTCCATAAAAATAAAACACATCTTAGATACTTCACCAATCAAACTGCAGACTGAAATAAAGAAAGAAAACACAAATAATTTAAGCATGTACCCGAGTGTAGAAACAGAGCAAACCGAGCATAATGCCGTCTTAATGATATCATTATACTTCTTATTTGCTCTCACAAGCATTTGTTTATCTGAGCTGAAAAGAACAATTGGAAAAAAAGCCATTAACCCATTCAATCAGAAAAAATAACTGCGTGAGAGACGCCTCAGTGCCTCCGAGAAAACATGAAGCCTGTGACCTGAAATCACTCCGCAGTGCACACTTTCTGCAAATCTCTGCTCTACAGTCGTCATTATGAGATTAAAAGAGGCTTCTTGTATAGAGACAGCGATATTATTGATTCACTGACACTAAACAGCAAACTGGATCCAGCCTGCTTGCTTTGTAGGGAGGTTTAGGTGATGTGAATTTAAAATATATTTGGAATTCAGTGAGAAATAAAGTAATAATCAGTTAACAAACATATAAAATCCATATCAGTAAGCATCCATACTTGCCTGTTACCTGTATTGTAAAGCCCTGGTGGTGCAGCAGGGCCTCAGAGGGAAAATAAGCTCCATGCTATGCTATTAATCCTGGCCCTGTTTTTTTCCTATTGCCAAAGCCTCCCATGTTTGAACAGTGCTGTTGTCTTCTCTGTGTTTGCTCATTTAGGAACAAACATTTGCCCGAGCGCACTGCTGCTGCCGCAAACAAGCTCTCCTAGGAAGTGTTATTAATAGGATAATTAAGCAGGCGGTGATGAGCTGGATTATGCCTAATTATGACAAGATTTGTTTTGGCATTTTGTCTTGTAAGGAGCCAGTGAAGTGGTAAAGTCTACCTTGGAGTTCATTATGCTGATGTGCGTGCACCTGAGTGCACAGGACAGGCATCAGCAGCCCAGGTGGGGGAGTCGGGCTGCAGGAGGAGGCAGCCTGTATGCCAGCGCAGATAGCAGGGCGGCGGACATCAGTGCTGTCTGGCTGCCTCCCTAACTGGCCGCTTGGCAGCGCAACAAGCTTCGACCCCTGAGATGCTGCCAGGATAAGAGACCTACGAGTGCCAAGCGCTAACCTGGAGCTGTCAGAGCCACTTTCTGGTCGTGTTCAGGCAACAGTCTGACCTACTGGAAACCTTTTCCAAAAGGAAGATACAGAAGCTCCATTAACCTCTGAACCCCAGGAAGTCTCTGGGTGTGTTCAGCTCCTGTCACATTTTTACCAACTGTGGGCTCATTTTTCCACTCCAATAAGAAGTCCAGCACCTCTATGGAAACAGCTCAAACATGGCTAGAAGTAGAACATCTCTTTTATGCTGCACAACAAAATTATAATGCCAAAAATCTGTCGATTTTCTTTCAAGACGGGCTTTACAAAAATAGAGAAAAAATGCTTTGGGGAAAAGTGTTGACTCTACATACTATAGATGTTGTAGATCTGCAATGCATCATGGTCAAAATTTACTGGCAGGCTAAATTTACAGTAAATAAGTAATGGCAGGAATTTTCAGCATTTTGCATTCCCAACAAAGATAATTTCTTCTATTTCCCGCAAAGGACGAGGAGCCGGCATCCTAACATCCTCCAGAACTTTAGCAGGTATCTGCTGATGGTTGTTTCCTGGATCTCACTCATCAAGTCTACTTTTTTTTGTCTGGTACTTTTTTTTTAAATAACCCCCTAGACAATTGTTACACTATTATACACATTAACTCTAAAAAGACATTTCAGCATGCTGAATGATTCTTCTAACAACTCGCTAAAAACCTAAAATCCTGCACCTCTATTGAATCAACCATGGCTGGAAGTAGAATGAGTGTCGAATGAAATGAAAAAAGTTGAATCTCTTTGATTATATATTTGAAAAAAATCAACATATACAACATTTTTCCAGCACTAATGCTGCCAGTATTAGGAAAAAAGGTGGCTCTGTATGAAAGTCACCATGTTTACAAGATTAAAAATAAAAATCAAAGACGTTATATCCAACAAGAAACAACAGAAAATATCAGAATTAAACTGCAGTATTATATAGTAGTTTTCTTAGTTCACCAGTTGTCTCTGATGCTATTTTCTGTAGCTAACAAGGTCTTGATTAACTCCTGTGACTCCCAAGCAGTTTCTACTAGGGATGTCTGATAATATCAGTGGGTTGGTATTATCCACCCACTGATATTGGCAAACATAAAAATGTAATATTGGTTAATCTCATTATCGTTTTTTTTGCCTATCATGAAAACTGATAAAATAATGCCTGGACTTCACCGGCATTTACCGGATGGATGGATGGATGGATGGATGAATGGATGGATGGATGGATGGATGGATACTTTATTAATGCCAAGGGAAATTCAAGAGGGAAGGAGAATGTGAACTGTTGTTTGAGACGACAATTAAAAAATAAATAAATATGGCATTTTTTCCATAACTTCAGTTGAAGTAGTTTTCTTATTTTGCTCAGACAATGTTTCCATCTGAAAGCCTTGTTGCATCTGAGAATGCATCCAACGGAGCATCACAATAAAATGAGGCATGATGTGTTAATTCCATGACAGGAGATACGTGATGTTACCTAAAATTAGTTAAATAGCCCACAGATATTGATATCGGTTGATGTTGGAATCGGAAATTGAAAGTTGGACAATATTGGCAAAAATGCCAATATCAGACATCCCTAGTTTCTAGTCATTTTTTGCTCCCATCATGCTTTCACTCACTGTGGGCTCATTTTTTACTGCAATTTGAAATCTTGCACATCTATGGAAACAACATGACTTGAAGGAAAGAGAATTCAAAGATGTGTTCTGTGCAGAATGACGTATTTTATGTTACATTACCGTAAATCATAGAAAAAAATAAAGTTGAATTTCTTTCATTCACTGTTACAGCCAGGTGTTATCAAAACTGGGGGAAACGGTGGCTCTACATCCTATAAATAACTTCCTATTCCCATTTTCCGTACATGCCTCCTCTCTGCTATGTGTAAACACTGCCTGCAGTTCAACCGAAAAGTTGGTCACAGCAAAGTCGCTAATGTCTTCAGAATCTGGTTCAAACAGTTTAAGTTGGGCTTTTTTTTTTTTTTTTTTTAAATATTGAGGCATGTGGACTCTGGCGTCTTTGATGAAATATTCAGATTTTTAGCTTAGATTTGGTTGTTTCTTTTTTTCCATTGAAAGGGTCGCATGACTGATTAAAAATGACTGGATAAATGCAGATCAGATGATTCTTCTCAGTTTCAGTTTTTAGCTTCTTTTGCAGTTTCTTTCCTTGTCATTTCTGTTATTTAGGGTCAAACCTTATTACAAATGTCCTCGATTTCAACACTAATAATTAGAGCATTTACACTCTTAAAAAGTGTAAAAATGTGATTTTATTATATTAGGGTCTGACGTTAGCATTATTTTTTTGTTTACATTTAGGAGAATGCAGTTATATAAAGCTTTTCTGAATAGTATTTTCATCAATTCACATGTTAACGAATCCTGTTAATCTCTTTCCTGCTGCACATCAAATATAGCCAGAACGTCGTATTCTTTACAAATACTCTGATGTCTGCATTCACACTGGATGAATGCAGACATCCAACCATGCACAGCTGTTCCCTCCTACTTAAATACCTGCAGCTTAATGTAAATCTGTGTGAGCAGTGTGTTTGGCTCAGATGAAGCAGAGAATCTTTTTGATGCACTCGATGTGCTAAATGCAGTCTGGCGGTAACAATTGCAAAGAGAATTATGGGACCTGACGCTACCTGAGCTAAAAACCGTGTCTGAAAATTGGTAGTTTTTAGCTTTTTCTGTCTTGTTGAGTCAGATTTTGAATTATATCAAAACACAGCCTCATGTTGGTCATGTATTAGTACCTAATTTAGTAAAAATAATTAACACATTCTTCATTTTTAATTGAAACTTTTGTTTGAACTTGAAAAATAAAATTCTACCTTTTGAAAATAAAACCCCTGCAGCAAAGAGAGCGAGTCTTTCTTTACATGTTAATGCAGCGTTAGCTTCTATTTAAAGAAAACATTAAATAATAAACACTGTGTCTTGTGCAAAAGTTTGCAGAACACTCAGAACTTCTCTGACTCATTCGGACTTAATTGGCTTCTCAGAACGCATTGAGAAAGGTCAAGAATCGTCATTATAACTGTCAGCTGATGACATTTCCAGAGCTGATAAATTCTCTGACTCCTCAGACCGTGAGGTAAAACTCGACAACCACAGTCTCCACTAAGTGACTGATGGAGGATCTCAGAATGGAGCTAATTGATGCCTGTAAAACAGCCAAAGGCTATAAAAAGATGTCACCGTGCTTTCAGCTTGACGTTTCCACTGTCTGACACAGCTGTGGACATCATGACAAGATGTGGAAGACCAAGAAAACCTTCAAGTAAAACTTCACATCTGCTATATAGAAAGGTGAAGGGGAGAAAAAGCAGAAATTTACTGATATAGGTCTTGAAACTGTATTTGTAACCTCACTACCGGAGGAACGAGAAGCAGAATCTGGTAAAATAAAACACCTTGCTAAATGTTCAGTGTGGAAATCTTCTGGTTTGGAGCTGTGTGGCAGCTCAGGAAAAGCTGGTCTGCTCTGGTTTCTGTTATTCTGCAACAGGATAATGAACCAAGACAGACCTCCAAGTCCACCATAGACTTGAAAAAACACAGGCTGAAGGTTTTTGGAGCAGCTTCCACAGTCCTCTGACATGAACATTAGTAAAAATAATTTGGGACATCTTAAATTACATCCTGGGTCATTGATTTAACAATCACAATCAAAATGACATGCGTATTTGCACATTTATTTATATTAAAACTATTCCTTTATGTCTTAAAGTGGCTTAGATGTAACTCTGCACTACTTATTTTTCATTTTTTCCTCCCTGCTGGTTGCACCTCCAGCACACCAGCTCACCCACAGCTCTGCTCAGATATAAAACTATTCTAAACAACTCAATCTGTAAAACTGGGTAATGCAGCCACACGTTTGAACTGGAAACAGATTCTGATAGCATCAAGCCACAAGTTAAGATCATTAATCCCACAGGGGGGAGATTTGCATTGTTACAGCAGCAAAGGGTATAGTGAAAACATTTAAGGTATATCCGTAGAGAAATAAAAAAATAAGCCAAAATACACATAAGTACATAAGCATATATAATGTATAAGTATTGCACAGATTCTTTCAATATAAATAGTCAGAAAAGTATTAATGTTGCACAGATTTTTATCTCTATTACACAGATAAAGTTTGTTTCATTTTAAATCCCAGAAATCTGTGTTTCTGAGGCTGTTGTTGACTGCAGTGCTCAGCTATGACTGTTTGTTTTTGCTTGTGATGTTTCCAGTAGCACATAAAACATAAAGAAGGTAACAAAACTTGATTTTCACTCAGAGGGAGTCTTCAGACTTTGCACAAGTGTGGACTTAATGTCCAGACTTTAAACACGCCACGATTGCGGTTTATTTCTTTTAAAAAAAAAAAAAAAAGGTTAATGTTCATGAAAATAATCACAACTGTGCATTAGCATTTGCAGCTACATTGGTTCATTTATTATGTGTGTTTCCTGCAGAGGTTACTTCTATTTACTCCCAAATATAGTATTTTCCCAAGGTTATGCAACTGCAGATAGCAAACCCATGTGCAAAAAAACTCTATTTGCCACCTTTGTGAGAGAAAATCTCACTTCTGTCCTATTCTACTTTACTACCAAGGGAGGCAGCAAAGGCTTGAAGCAACTTGCATGTGTTTGTTTCTTACCTGTTATTCAACACAACTCAGAAAGTTCAAGTGATTCGTCATTGTCTTTCCAAAGAGCCCACAGAACCATTTCAGCAACGATCTGCGAGATGACGATGATTATTCTCAAAAGGCTGCTTGTGAGGAAAATGCAAACATAAGTCATTTCAAGCAGTGGAGCAGACATCCACTGCAGTTGTTTTTGTGTTGGGAATCTGTGCAAAGTGGAAGCTGTAATCTGTCAGGGGGAGCCCAATCGTCTTCAAGCCTCCTTCATGTGGAGCGCAGCTGGAAAAACTGGGATGACAGTTGGGTCAGGACATTACACAGGATAGAAGTCTGCTTAGCTGGAAATCATATATGATAAACAACTCAAATCTTAATCTCTGTGTGATGGATTTTCATTTTGTGAAATACCACCACTGGCAGCGGGATGACAGTGCATCCTCAATCACATTTATTAGAGCTGAGTGTCTTAATTCTTTTTAAAATGGTTTGAGCTTAACAAGGCCTATGCAGCGCTTATGAAATTGTGCTGGTGTGGAGGAAAAGGGAATCTTAATGCATTTGCATTTACAACCCAGACGATACACACACACACACACACACACACACACACACACACACTGCAGCAGCGCACGTCTTCTATTAAAGCGCTCCATTCGCTCCTGCAGCTCTCGATAAGAAAGCTAAGTCTGGGATTTAGAGCTTTAGCTTATCGTCATCTTTATGAAGCTTTCTCTGCAAAGTGCAGTAAGCACGGGCCAGCAATCTGCATAGCATTTACAGGGGAGGACGGGGAGAAAGAGAGGTGAACGGGGGAGGAGGGAGGCGGTTGTGCTGTTTCAGAGGAGGGTGGGGGGAGAACGGTGACAATAAATACATTCATCTGAAAACCCCATCTGTTCAGAAACAGGTGGATTTACATTCCTCAGAAATCAAAGCTGTCTCGGTGGGTAAAAACCTGGCCTGCTGCTGCGGTGTTTATGAACTCGTGAGCAGTGTGTGTGTGTGTGTGTGTGTGTTTGAGTCAGAGAATACAGATTCATATTGCACACAATACACAGTTAATTCCTCAACACACTCGGAGAGGCAGAGCTCCATTCTGTAACAGGGGACTTTTCATTTACTGAGAGGAGGAGAAAAAAAAAGCAAAAAGATGAGATTAAGGAGAAAGCTCATTTCCTGCTAAACTTGGACTCTGGTTTCCCAAATAAAATTGCTTTTATTCTTCACAACATGTGTTCCCAGAGATTAAGGGCCTGTAATCTTGCGAGGGCTTAATAAGACTCAGTATGCGGAGTGCAGGCTAAAACAGAAAATGTGGAACGAGCCTCGCTCAGCTCTGTTCTACCCAATGACTTTAATCCTGTTTATTAAATTATAAAGAACCTTAAAGGATAAAGATAAAGAATATTGAGTCATGGATTTAAATGATTCAGGGTTATTTTTTTCTCCCCCCTCCTCCTGTCTCAGTGTGAGTTATATGATAGCTCTGGATCATGTTTAAAGATGGCAGCAGGCGAGAGCTGTGACAGACTTTGTTTTTCCAAATGGAGTTCACTCCCCTCTAAGTACAAACCTGCATTAAGTACGGACTCAGCCTCCACTGGGCTCTGATTCTCGGGTATTAAAGTGTAAAGTGTTTCCCACATGCTAGTAATCCTGAGTGTCACTGATCCCTGTGACAACTTTTAAAACGGTGACACAAGAAAAATTAAATTTGGAGTTTGAGCTGAGATGTTTTACTCATTTATGCAGCGAGAATCAGAGCAGATCCCTAAGAACTCAGAGACAACACAACACTGACCCTCTTCATGCACTCTAAAGGTATCATTGTGTTTACATTAACACTCCAAGATGTATGTAGAAGTGTCAGAGCCAGATATAAGCAGATTACCCATAAGCTGTGAGAGTTAATGGCCAAGACAGCGAGTCTGTGCGAGCTATGTGAACTCGTGAACTCGTCACTGAGAAGTTCTGCTGAGCTACTGGGCTAAGAGGATTGCAGGCCACTAATCCAAATCAAAAGACATACCATGTGAATTATTACATTCTGAGACAGATTATTTTACCCCCAGATTAAGGCTTGATGCCAGCCAAATCTTCTCATGTCTTGCCTGATGACGAGTGGAATATGCACATTTGGAGAATCAGCCGGCCTTTTGAAGAGCTGCTGTTGGAGAGTTTGAGGCCGGAGTGATCGCTGTGATCCCTCTAATATCTGCATGATATCACTGTGTTCTGAAGCAGGCAGCAGATATTTCCACACCAACACACACACAGAGGTGTTCGGAGGTTACACACTGTTGTTTCACTGCATTATGTTACAGTAACCATCTTTACAAAAGTCCAGTCCCTGCAATGAACAAACCATCCGCTCTGCACACAACGAGCCTGAGATAAAGACACGACTTAGAATAATTAAAGAAACAGAGTCCACTTAAATTCAGTTCTGTATCGACCGTAGTGGCTACAGATCCATCACAAATACAGTTTCAGGCATTTTAGTATCCAGCAGGTTCTTTAAATAAATCACGGAAATTTTCCAATTTCTATGATCCAGAAACTTTAAACACAGAAAGAATCATCAGATACTGAACATCTTAACAGATGTTAAACTGATTATGTGTGATGTCAAAATTTAAAATTGGGACATTAAATCAAAATCCCTTTAATCTGTACACCTTGTGTTCTGCATGTGTACGTTATGTACGGATACCGGATCACATGACCTAAATATGTAGCGGGCAGCAGGAATTGATGTGACTCAGAAACACCCCCACAGTTTAATCAGTTGGTCCTTGATTCATTTCAGATAAGCCCTTAGTGGTGGATTTGTAGCAGGATCACAATCATGTGATCGTCAGCAGGCAGCTGACATAGCGTTCATTTGTTGTCATGGTTACAGTGACACGATGTCAGCTGCCTCACAATGATACAGAAATCTGTGGATCCAGACTATAAGCTGCATCACAATCCGGGCTGCAGGAGATGGGGGACAGGACTGGTAGGACCAGGCAGCTGGGCCAGCGGAGCTAAACAAGGAAAACAGGATTAGACAGGGCAAACTTTAACAGAAAACTCAGTAAGGTGCAGAGGCGAGATGAACTTACTGCATGAGCAGAGTTTACTATCTGGCAGGGGGTGGAGTGTGAGACCGGCTTTTATGGAGGAGATGGATCACAGGTGTGCTGCACCACAGCTGCCCTGAGTTCCGCTGATGGGTGATTAGAGATGCACAGCAGCTGGACAGAGCAGCTCTGCCAGGCTGCAGCAGGCAGGTGGAGAGAGGGAGGATGAGGGAGGTCAGGTGGGGCTGAAGCTGGAACAGAGGAGGGAGCCCTGACATGGTCCTTGAGTCATTTCTGACCTTCTCTGAACATTTCATCCATTTTTGAGTGATGTTGCTAACAGAAAAACAGATTCACAGAAAACATGTACAAACTTTTTACTCTGCCGTGTCCCTGGGGGGAGTAAAAATGTTGTACAGCTTTTTCTGTTTTTGTAAAGGCCGTAATGAAAGAAATGTAACTTTTGTTTTGTTCCTTCGTTATGATTTCTGACTTTCTAACTTTGTAATTCTGCACATAAGGCATTTTTTTCAGTTCTGTCTGCTTCTATTCATGGTTGTACTGTTTCCAAAGAGGGGCAGGACTTTGTATTGTGGTGAAAAATGAGCCCACAGTGGAGCCAAAAAAAAAAAGAAAAACCATTCCTAAACTGCTTATGGCTCAATGTGTGTTTTCGAAAATGCAGCGTTTTTTTTTTTCTAAAATCATGATTCTACTTCTGATAAATTGTACATACACTACCGTTCAAAAGCTTGCTGTCACTTAGAAACCTCACTATTTTTGAAAGAAAAGCATTTTTTTCAATGAAGATAGCATAAAATGAATGATAAATCCAGTGTAGACATTGTTAATGTGGTAAATGACTATTCTAGCTGGAAACAGCAGATTTTTAATGGAATATCTCCATAGGGGTACAGAGGAACATTTCCAGCAACCATCACTCCTGTGTTCTAATGCTACATTGTGTTAGCTAATGGTGTTGAAAGGCTCATTGATGATTAGAAAACCCTTGTGCAGTTATGTTAGCACATGGATAAAAGGGGGAGTTTTCATGGAAAACATGGAATTCTCTGGATGAACCCAAACTTTTGGTGGTGTAATCAATCAATCAATCTTTATTGGTCATTGCACACTTTCATATACAACGAAATTTCATTGAGCTGCCCTGCCAATGACAGCTCCGGCTGCTGCACAGTGCTGCGCACACCTTTCTTGAAGAAAAAAGAAAAAGGACATGTTGGGATCTGGGTAGGGATAGCAGCGGGTAAAAGAAAAAAAAAAGGCTCGTTGTACCAAATGAAACCTCCAATGTTGGGAAATTCAATTTGAGAAGGAACCTAAAAAAAAAACAAACCCGCAAACAGACAAAGCATGACGTTAGACAAGGATAGTTGGGATAAGGATGTGGAGTGGTGGAGAGGGGAGCACTGCACAGTTAGCCGGTTCCTGTGCAGCAAATTACTGCACGGATTCCTGGCTCCTGTGTAAAGTGAGGAAAGCTTGTGGAGGTGGGGGGGAGGGGGGTTTATGTTCTATTACTCAAAGTAAGTAAAAGAAAGCGAGGCTGCTTCTTTTTTATGTGGCAGATAGACAGCGTGGAAAGAAAGTCATACCTGTACAGAACAGCCAGGTATCAGGACAGGAAGGAAAAAAAATCAAAAGTGAAGTCAAAAGTTTCGAGGCCAAAGGCTGAAATAGGAAGATAACACTAAGATATCAGCAAAACACAGAGTCCAGTGTCAGGCTGTGGTTCTACTCAGCATCTCAAGGACTTTCAGCAAGATTCAACACATAGAAAAAGAGGCTTGTGAATGTACATCACTCTGGGCAGAACCTCCTCAGAATCTCATCTTTTGTGTTTGAAGACAACGTCAGGACACTCGATGAATCAGATGACTTCATGGCTGAACTGCTGTCTGTTGTACCGTTAGCACGTCGTCACTCCAGTCCTCAAAGGTTTCATTTTATCACTTCAGTTAAAGGATGCCACCCACGGTCATCCATTGGTTAGAAGAAAAAAAACTGTAATTACACACACACTTACTACACAATCATTTAATCCTCCTCTGGATAAACCCAATAATGTTTTGTGTGAAGTTAAAAAAAAAAAAAGCTGCTCTGTTCTGCTGCTGCAAACTTTGGAGATGTGAGATTTTCCCCCGACAGCGTCACAGTCGTATGAATGATGCAGCATACAAAAGAGTGAAAGAGAGTGACAGCAAGCCAGAGGAGGAATTTTTGGCACTCTGTGGAGAGGGAAGTAATCCCCTGGATGATTCACTCTGTCTCTCACTTTGTAGACAAGAAGAGTCGGCAGGAGATTGAAAAAACACTGAGGAGTAAAAAAAAAAAATAGGCAGAAAAACGGATGGAGACAGATTGTTCTCTGCAAATAGTTGGATATTCTTTGTCCGGTGTCTGGACTGTAAATGTGCCATGCAGATCCGGCTAACTACATCCTGTCCTCTTTGTTCCCAGTCAGCCTTTCGCTAGCGTCCTGTGGATGTGCAGTGTGTTTGTTAGCGATTAGCTGCTGAGAGGATTTACTTCGGCTGCTCAGTGTCACGTCCTCCGAGTCCCAAATCTGGCCTTTGTTGACGGGATGTCAGGTCACTATTTGGCCGTTTCTGTCCATTAACTTTTCACCATTGATCCACCGTAGAAGCAGATTCATACATTTATGCCCTCAGAGTCACACAAACCCTCTGAGCTACAAAGAGGTAGAAACTGAGTGACAGTTCAGTTTTTTCTCTCCTTCCTTTCCCTGAGCCATCATCCTTAATTTAACAAGATCAGCGAGGAAAAAAAGAAAAAGGAAAGGGGGGATTTTTGAAGATGCCAAAAGGGAATTAGAGGAAAAATGTGATTTCTGACCCAAGTCTGGAGTAATACAGTTTGATAAATGAAAGTCAAATTGAATGTGGTCTTTCCTGTATATTTAAACGATGAGATGTGAGTGGAGTCGGTGTTATTGTGGGTTTAAGGGAAGTGGTTCTGGGATGTCGTTGTCATCTTGAAAACTAAGTCAGTCATAACCTGAGCCGAACCCCAGAGAAATACAAAAATAACCGGAGCGAAGCGTTCCCTCTTTGTCAGTCAAGTGCCCAGTTTCATTTACGACAGCCAAGTGCTGCTGTTTGCTTTGGTGTGGCTCAGATGAGTGGGTTTTTTCACTGGGTTTGGCTTGTTTTGGCTGCTGTCGACGCTTTCAATCAAACTCTGATGTTGGACAAGAAACTAGACTCAAGGTATGAAAACACACCAACCACATGATCATGAGACAGTAGGTGTGTTTGTTTTTGCATGAATTCAAGAGTTGAACTAAGAAATCAGCGTGCTGATTAGAAAGTCTCAAACTGTCTGTATAGGAGGTGTGTTTATTATTGTAAGCTGCTTTGGTAACCGTGGTAACACACAAGCACAGCAGCAGGGGAGTGCTGCCATTTCTTTTTATCTGTGGTTTTGTTCACAGACTTTTTTGCTGAAAGTTCCTGTCAGTCACTTGATGTCAGTTTAATTGCAACAGTTCTCAGTGTGCTGCTGCTTATTATATCAGGAAAATCTGCAATGTGTGGCGACGTTGCTCAAACGACAATATAACTTAGGATGAAAAAGCAAATAGTGAAGTGTGTCAGGTGCACGTGGAATAAAGAAATGAAAGAAACTGATTCAAACATGCTTTTATCCAACTAATTGCAGCCAATTCACTAAACAGAACATTAGATGAGACGCTGTAACTTCAAGAAATCAGAGTTTAACTTTTCCTGCTCCTTTTAAAATGTTTTCTTCTAAAGTCAACAAAAGCTTCCTATGACATTTTCTCTTCTCTCCTTCCTCAGCCATCATCACCAAACAAACTTCAATCAGTCTGAGGGTAGCTGATGGCCAGCTGGGGCTTCATCTGATTGGCCGGATGGTGTGAATGCATCATCCGTGTGGCCGGGACTTCATCCTACAGGTAAAACACGTGTACATTTTTTCTTACTCATTGCAGTTCATCCATTTGGGATGTGTTTATTGCCAGTGTTTATATTCTTATGATGATGATGGCGATGATACGGTTTATCAGTCAACATGACTGGTGTCTTCTGATTGGTGGATTTTTTTTCTCAGGCTTCATATGGAGCTGGTGCTTTGTTTGTATTAAAGATGAAACTCTGAGGACCAATCCAAACCTAATGAAAGCTTTTAAGTCGTGTACGCTGATAGTTTTTGAGACTTTAGGTGTGTGAGAACTTTGCAGCACTTCTAATCAGTTGGGTCAATATATATTTGTGGGACTTTTTGTATCATAGTTGACTTCTTTGCTTTTTCAGGCCTAAAATCAACATGGCCGCCTATAACCAAACACCACATGACATTTTAGAGAAAGATTCTTCTAAATATTCTATATCCTATTGAGTAAAATTGAAATTGATATCATGTGGAGCAGGTCATGTGATCTGGAATTAACACACTTCCTTCAGAGGTGGTTTTGTAACGGGGAACTTAGTGGAAAGGGATTTATCAGACACAGATACAATCTGTTATTTTCCATATAAAATTTGATATATTGCCAAAAAACAAATATCTGTCATGATTATCTCAACTTAAGATAAACAACACAATCCAAACTATTTCTGAATCATCTCATTTTATTATTGTTTAGCTCATTAGAAGGTGGTTGGTATTAAATTGGGACGGTTATTTAGTTGACGTTTTAGTGATATCCATAATAAGTAATTATGGAATTTGTAAAGACATGATCATAATGAACTAAAAAACATTAGTTTATTTACTTTTAATACAAATGCATGCAGATATATCCTGTGGACTTCAGAAGTCCCTCAGTTATATACTGACCCAGCAGCTCCTCATTCATAAAGTGGTTGAAATGTAATGACCACACAGTTTAACTTACATGACTGATCTGTTGTTTTCACCTCTTTTGTTGTCTTCGCCTTCATATAACTTGAAAAATAACAAATACCAGCCGATATGAAAGAATGATTACAGGTGTCCTAACAGAAAACAGTTATGAGGACTTCCCTCCATTTTTCTATTGTAAATTTTAAAAGTTTTATCAGATTCTTTTTTTTTTGGTTGTGTTTCGTGTTTTGCTTTAATTTCCAGTTTGCAGCTTTTAGTTCTTGTTTATTAAAACCATATGTTGCCTCAGCTGCTGATTACTGTTTCCTGCCTAGTTTATTATTCATTTTTTGACATTTTTTGTGGCAGTTCAAAAGTTTGCTTCAAAATAACAGCTGTATATAGAAACACAGCATATAATTATTGCCATGGAACGTGACAGTGCAAAATTACTGTCTTAGCTTTTGATCTTAACCACCGATTATCTCTTCAAAAGCTCTTTTTGACATTAAAAAACACATAAGATATCATAAAACACTGCTCAACTTACCTTCTTGTTTATTTAACTAACTTATTTGCATACTAGAAATGTGAGTCTGTTTGGTTTGAGAGTCACCAATCCATCAACATGATTCACAGCCTTGGTTTGTATACAGAACGTCAGTGTGAACATAAAACAGGTGCTATGAGGCAAGTTCATGTTTTTCGTAAATCCAGGCAAAAATGAATCAAACAGATGAGCAGTGAAAGTGATGGTTGTACTGCAAATACCTGTTTCTTCTCTGTGAGAATCAGCCCAGTTTGTAGTAGTTTGTGTCTAAACTGCCAAGAAAAGCATAAATAAATAACATATGCAGCTTCTGATCACAGTTTGAGGCCAAACTTCAACAAGAAAAGAGTCGATCAGTAATGAACAGGTTGACTTCCACCAGTTAAAAAGCAACAAACAGACGAATAAATATTCTATTCAAAACTAGCCTAACTCCTTCCCTATTTTTACTGTCCTGTCTCCTGCTGTTAGGAAAATAAATGTGGGTTATAACGACTGAGTTCTATTGCAGCTTATCTTCTCATCAGTGTGTCTATGAAAACATTCACACCATGAGCACTGACACTCCTCCATCTTTCATCTCCACATTATCTGCTGCTTCTTCTGATGCTCTTCTCACTCTCCGGGCCTCTTTCCTTTATGTTACAGCTTTCAAAATGAGGCCGTCCAGCAGAGTTAAACCACAAACTACAGTGTCATCGTGACTGAAAGCAATATAAACCGTTCAGATCTGTTGTACTGAAATTTACTGCATTTGATGTGTTTGTATAGAATGACCATAAACAATAATCAGAGCAACTATCTGCAGGACTCTGAGCTATCTGAGGTTTCCAAACATCATTTGCATCTTCACCTTTAACCCTCGTGTCGTCCTGTGGGTCAAAATTGACCCATTATAAAGTTTATATTTATATTTTCACAGTGAAACTTCTGATGTCCACATTTTCAACATTTTGGGAAATTTTTGAACATTTTTTGGTGGAAAAAAAGAAATGTTGAAAATGTTTCTTAAGAACATTCACAAAATATTAACCAAAATCCAGTGAATTTCGATGGATTTTGGTTGATTCTTATGTGAATGTTCTTAAAGAAAATATCAGAAGTTTTACTGATATATATGGAATCACTTTAGCTATTTTTAGGGATTTTTTGGAAGATTTTTACTTATTTTTTGAAAATATGTACAAGAATTTTCTTGCCAAATTTGGGAGATTTTTTTTTTAAATAAAACTTTTAAGGGAAACTTTTAAGAAATTATTTGAATTTTCTTCCTGAAGGTTTGATTTTCAGAAATTTGGAGAATTTTTTTGCAGAATTTTTGAATTTTCAGATTTTTTTCAGACAAGGAAACAATATTTAGGAGGGTTAACACTGACAGTTGTAACAGGTAAAACCGTCACTATGAGCAACATGCTCAGACATGTCTGCTGAATTATGTTGCAGTTTTTCAGTATCTGTTTCTAAAGGAGGAACTCCAACATGCTTATCTTCATCCATTGATGTTAGAGTGTGTGTGTGTGTGTGTGTGTGTGTGTGTGTGTGTGTGTGTGTGTGTGTGTGTGTGTGTGTGTGTGTGTGTGCGTGTGCAGTTTAATTGAAGGCCATTGTTGTTCTGCAGACCCCCTGTCGTACTGGGATGTTCGGTTATGACGTCATGCTTGTTTGATCACCGACAGGCCAAATGCAAACAAAGTGCTTTGAATGCAAAATGAAAAAGGTGCTGCTGGCCTTCTATTTGCATAGATAGCAGATGACAGATGGCTGCCAGTAGATTTTCACATAAACGGCCACTAAATACAGCAGGATATAGCTGACACTGTTAGAGGAACAGACGGGGAGTATTGCAAATAAACATTTCACAGCTACATGCTCTCTCACACACACACACACACACACACACACACACACACACACACACACACACACACACACACACACACACACACACGAGCAAACAGTGGGAACCCCGGGCTTTGAAAGCACACTGACGACTGCAGCGTCTCTCACCGTGGATACAGGCCACACAATACCCCAGCCTCAGCCATTTCTCTTATTGGTTCAATTTTTCCTCTTTGGTTGCCATGGTTTCCACAGAAGCCTGTCAGTCATATATCCAGTTTCCTCAGTGGGAGCTAGCTGGCAGGGCTACGCTAACAGACGGCTCTGTGCACGTGTTTGTATGTTTGTTCATATATGACGTGTGTATAGCTCTCAGAGACAGAATATTGTATATTATATGCACAGCACATGTTATGGACTACTTTACAAAGTGTATGCATAACAGAGATTTTTTTTTTTTTTTTTTACAGATTTAAGATTTTTTGTGCATGTTAAAGGTTTATTTAGGAGGATATCTTTACCTCATGTTTCATTCAAATTTGAGTTTTACGAAGTTATTGATAAAAGGCAGCACAGATTTCTATCACAGTATTTTAATTAATCATAAAAGTGTACACCAGTGTAACAAATTAGTGCATTTCTCAGTAGATAATTGTAGTAAATGACTTTAATCCTCATCTGGCTTGACATGAAACATGTAGAAGAGGTAGAACATACGTGGGGATGCCCTAAAAGACATCAAAAATCTATACTCTGACTGTACTTACACTAACATTTGAAAGTTTGGGGTCACTTAAAAATGTTCTTTTTTTGAAAGAAAAGCAGTATTTTTCCAATGAAGATAGCATTAAATGAATGATAAATTCAGCCCAGATATTGTTAATGTGTTAAATGACTATTGTAGCTGGAAACAGCTGATTTTTAATGGAATATCTCCATAGGGGTACAGAGGAACATTTCCAGCAACCATCACTCCTGTGTTCTAATGCTACATTGTGTTAGCTAATGGTGTTGAAAGGCTCATTGATGATTAGAAAACCATTGTGCAGTTATGTTAGCACATGGATAAAAGTGGGAGTTTTCATGGAAAACATGGAATTGCCTGGATGACCCCAAACTTTTGAATGGTAGTGTATTTTCTATGCTACCAACCGTGCTGACGCTGTCATAACTAGCCTAGTAGAGACTATTATTTGTCTGAAGTTGTGTTAGCCAGTGCAAGTGGAGCAAAAAATTTGCAGCGACTTGTGCAAGATGTCACCTGTTGATGATCAGTGCCTATGAAAATATCATGTAAAACATTGTTCAGTTTACATGAATTAAAAAAAAACACTCTTTCATTTCAAAGTGAAAACAGAAGCAAAGAACTGAAAGAAACTACTGAGGGAAGCCACCAAGACATCTATTACCCCTCTGAAGGAGCTTCAGCAGCTCAGATGGGAGAGATTGTACGAACAAAACTGTTGTCTGTTCTTCATCAGTCAAAGCTTTATGGAGACAAAGAGAAAGACTCTGTTGATAAAAGCTCATGTTAAATCTCAACTAGTTCATCAGAAGACATGTGGGAGACTGAAAGTTCATTAGTTTTTTGATGACCAGACTAGACGATTTGTTTGGCAGACAATAAATTCTACACATCATCACAAAGACACCATCCCACTGTGAAGCATGGTGTGGCGGCATCATGATGTGGGGATGCTTGTAAAAGTAGGGCTTGAAATGAATGCAGCAAAGTAAAGGGAAACACAGGAGGATAAACTGATGCAGAGAGCCAAAGCTAAACAGAAACAGTTTAGAGACAACAAAGTGAATATTCTATTGTGGCCCAGTCAGAGCCCAGACCTCAGTCGGATTTAGAATCTGTGGCTGTTTGTTCACAATTCCCTGTGCGACCTGACAGAGCTTGAGCAGTTTTGCAAAGAAGAACGGGGTAAACCTGCAGCCCAGATGTTCAGGCTGACTGAGATCCATCCACACAGGCTGTAGAGAAAGGTACATCTACTAAATACTGACTTAAAAGGAGTAAATACTGTTGCAATCACTCATTTTATGTTTTATATTTTCAGTTAATTGACATTATTTTGTACACATCGGTTTCCACTTTGACATGAAATAACGATTTTTCTTTCTACTCAAAACAGCCACATTTTTATTGACCATGGTTTAATGTTGAAAAGCAGTAAACGCCTCAGACTTACAGAAACAGCTCGAAGAAAGACATCCAGCTCTGTACGCAGGAAGAGAGTCTCAGTTCATCCTTTATATTAACAACGTGCTGTCACATCCTGAAATGTTGCTGTTTGTGAATTGTGACAGCTGCATCTGTTGTTTCAAGGCGCCACACACAATGTTGATGAAGGCAAACTCTCTATCATCATGAAATCACAAAGACTAAAACATTTTCTACAGTGACTGAGAACAGTACATTGTGGAAATTAAAATTTGAGGCAAACCGACTGTAGAAATATGCAGAAACCCTGGTTAGTTTGATAAAAACGTTTGTTTCAGTTAATGAAGCTGAGTTGTGTCCCAAAGATTTCTGGTTCAATCTCTCACCTAGCAGGTTAAACCTGGAGCAGCTCCTCCCTCATTACCACCACTGAGGAGCCCTTGGGTAAGGAACTTAACCAGGTCAATATATAACTGCAGGACTTTTTGTATCATAGTTGACGTTTTTGCTGTTTTCAGGTCTAAAATCAACGTGGCCACCTATGACCAAACACCACATGGCATTTTTAGACAAACATTCTTCTAACTATTGCATATACAATTGAGTAAAATTGAAATTGACAGTTATTTCTAAAGATCTTGTAGTAAACCTGTTGACTACTTTATATTAAATACCTCAGAAAGCCTTGGAGTCTGGCCAGTCTTTTGTTCAGGAGGAAATGACATCATGTGTAGCAGGTCATGTGATCTGGAATTAACACACTTCCTTGAGAGGTGTTTTTTTTAATGGGGAACTTAGTGGAAAGGGATTTAATTTGTTATTTTCCATATAAAATTTGATATATTGCCAAAAAGGAAATATCTGTCATGATTATCTCAACTTAATAAAAGAACACAATCCATTTTTTTGTCTGCATTTATTCTCAAAGTTTAACTCCACAAAAGGGGTGTCAACATTATATGAGATTGATGCATATTTTAGTCTTGCAACCAAATATTTTAATATTTAGTGCATGTGTGTGACCATCACCGGCCCTCCCTGAAAGCTAAGCAGACATTCTTTATTAGAATTCCCTATTATGAGCCAGGGAGGGCAGTGCTACACCTCAGTGATGTGTGGGGGAAACAAAGACTGGACAGGACGAAACAGGACGAACAGAGATAGAAACTAACAGGCGGTGCTATTACAATTAAAGAGTGTGAGGTGGTGTGTTATTCCCAACTACTAACTGCCCATCAATAAAAGGGAAAAAAGAGAAAAAAAAATAACAACAAAAAGAGATTCAATAAATAAATAAACAAACGGTACTGAGCACCATAATTGCGGATGTCTTGACAGTATAGAATAGAATAGAATAGGCCAGAAGAGGATACCAGTGAAAGAGAGAATGAGTTTAGGGTAGAGACTCTGGAGAGATTCTCAGCACATTCTGGTGGGTCCCATCATTCACTGAAATGGGACTCGGCAGTAGCTGGTGAGACCTGATCAAACATGCAAGTGTGAAGGACCCCGAAGCCCAGAACAGCAATCACGGCAAGGCAGGGCCAAGCCAACAGGGCACCCCTCCCCCCGGGCCGTAGGAGCCACAGGGTGGCGCCCCCAGAGAGCCACCAGGGCCACCGTGAACCACGCGGACCCTGAGAACAAGAGGGAGCAGCTACCGACACCCCCAGCGCACCAAGACCGACCCAGGCAGCCCGGGGTACGAGGAGACCAGTTCTTTGCTTTTTAACCGACAAAAGTCTCTCAATCTCTTATCAGTATCACAATAAACAGTGAATATATACTTTGAAAGTGGAACTTTAAAGATCTGGCAAACATCAGGGAGTAAAACTCTACTTTTTACCTCATGATTAGTCTGTAGATTTGGATGTTTGGATATTTTCCTTTCATATTTATTCTCATACATCTTTCTGCCAACGAGTTGCTATGGATGAATTTTCCCTGAAGGAGCAGAAAACAGAGAAATCACATGGGGAGGATTTGTTTATGACTGATGCATATTCTGTTCTGCATCATTGTTTATCAGCAGTGGGAGAGAGTTGAGCTACTGTTTTTTTTCCCCAAATACAGTATTAAACATTAATAGCAATGCATTATTTCCCCATGGGATTACAGCAAAGAAATGTTTCTGCAGGCAAAGGCCATAACACATGAGAGATTTAAATGCTTATATTTAAACCAGTGACCTTTGTAGCCATAATCCATCACTGCAATGGAGGAACTTTAACATACATTATACAAAAGGAGTGAGATCACCGTTGTACAATAACACTTAAATGTCAAACGATGCTGGATTGTAACACTTTACAGTTGAACAGCAGAGTATTTGCTCTTATGTCTAAATAAAAACTAACAGTTTAGATTTACTGAATTAAAAATACAGGAGGCAGTCAGTACATGTTACATCCTTATCATCAGTCCTCCTCAGGTTGGTGGATACCAGATTTCTGGAGAGATATTCTGCCATTCTGTAGAGACTATTTTTTGAGCTGCTCTTGGAGCGGTTGTGTTCCTCTGTCTTTACTTTAAAACACCCCAAAGGTGTCCTATTGTTTTCTAGTCAAGCAGCATACTGGTCCAGGTCGTAGTTTTCACTTTTTCCCTTCTTTAGACACTCTTGTGTGATTTTGGCAGTGTGCTTTGGATCATTATCAGGCTGGAATATTCCTCTTCTGCCAAGTTTCTGCAGACTGAGAATCATTCTGTCAGCCAGTGTTTTTGGTTTATCCACAGACCTTCATCTATAAATGTTATCCTCCAGCAGCTTTTGCACTCATGCTGCTCCAAATCATCACACTCCCACCTCCGTGCTTCACTGTAGGAACGATACATTCACTGTGGTCGTCCTAGCCAGATTTAGAACAGATTTGCTGAAATCCATCTCAGCTGAACACATTTATTTTGGTCTCTTCAGATAGACACACCTCACTGGCTCAAAACTGAGAAAATTCTGGTGTTCAGAATTGAAAATCCCAGGCGTACTCAGTTCAGTGATCACAGATTTATTCAATGTTTCTACAGCCTTCTCTGTGTGAGGCCTGCATCTTCAATGTAGTTTTTGGAAAGAGTTTGTTTTTGATTTTTGATGAGAGGCACTATTCTACTTTTTAACTTTGAAATATTTGACATTTTAGTCATATTGCACAGAGATACACTTTAATCTGTTGTATGCTGTGTATTTGAGGTATTAATCCCGGATTAACGTGACGCCAGAGTCAGCTCAGGCTGTTCATACTTTTAGTTTTAGTTTTGATGACCACTAGAGAGATTTATTGCTTGAATATAAACATATTTTTGCACATTTACTGGAATGATTGTGTGTCTGTGAGCCTTGTCCATTCAGTGCCCAGCTCCTCTTGTTCATGCGTCTTGCTGTCCATGACCAAATTATTCTCAGTGTCTAGGCTGCCTTCATCACTGTCATGTGAACAAAGTTATATAAATGCAGCCCATTTATTATTTATGTTCATATCAGCTCTCTGTAAAGTTTATGTATCAATAGCTGATATTATATTATAGCAAATATTCCATCTATAATTGTATTTTTTTGTGGTTCACTTTGTTAGTTACGTTTTTATTATGACTAACATGTACTTTGTGCATTGCTGTCAGTGCAGCTAAACTACCCTGAATGTGATTGTGAATTACAGTGTCAATAACTAAGTGTCCAGTTATGTATAAGTAATCTGCTGTTTGAACTATAATAATAACTTTATTTATATAGCGCCTTTCAAAAACAAAATTGCAAAATGCTTTAGAGTAAAACAAAAGTCAAAGTAGACAAAAACAAATAAAATTGCAAGCATGCAACAAAAACAAGACATAATGGTTAAGTAAAATAAGGACGTTTTTACATAACACAGCTAAGACAGCAGCCGCCGTAGTGCCCTCCACTTAAAAAGATTAGGAGCGCTGTTATGAAAGTAACCTAACAAGAATAAATGTTGCAGTTAAGACTCTGTAGGGTTATTTAAGGTGTGATTTTACCTAACTAATTTACATATTAGGGATTAAACCCTACACAAATACCATAAAATACTGTATTACTAGGCTATAGTACATGCAGAGCAGCATGTCCATGGAGTTATTGAGGCTTTCTATCTGCAGATTTTTGTGTTTGTAACTGACTGATAGCTGATAAGAGTGCATTTTTTTTGTACCTTTAATGTCTAAAACAGATTGAGCTTGACTTATTTAACAAGTGTTAATAAGGCCAAAATAAAAGGTACATCAACTACGATTTAGCACTTTGGAGGACTTTTATTTTGAAGTTGGTGCTGAGTTTATCTGATAGTTTCATAGTGCTGTTTTGAAAGTAACTTAACAAGACTAAAAGTTGCAGTTAAGACTGTGTAGGGTTATTTAAGGTGTGAGTTTATCTAAGTAATTCACATATTAGGGATTAAACCCCACATAAATACCATAACATATGTATTACTAGGCTGTAGTACATGCAGAGTTATGGATTATAGAGGCTAACTTAATATAGCTGGACAGTACCGTGCTATAAATTACTGAAACGTCACCTAATATAAATGCTGTGACTGAAGCCCTGCAGTCACAATTAGAGCGTGACCCAGTGGAAAGAGTCAAGCGATGGCTCTGACCAGGACTCTGTGTGGCAGCCCCACCTCGGCCTCTGGTGTCACTTAGTTTAATCACGGTGCCTGTCTGTGCTGCTTAATTACCAGGACCAGCGTGGCGTCCACAAGGTGAAAGCAGCGTGGAGCGGTGGCCGACAGCCAGGCTCGGGGATTTGGCCGTGGCACTCTCTCTGTTTCATCCCAAAGTCTTTGTTTATGTAAAAACAGTAGTGAGCCTTTTACCCCCAGATTACTCCCTGCTGGGAGGATAAAGATATGCACACACAGCCTGGGAATGGGCTCTGGGCCAGGGCCAGCTCAGGCCACGGATAAAGAGATTGAGCCACAGAGACAAGAGGCTGGACTACAAACCGTCCACACTTTGCACCGAGGTTTGCACTTGTTTGCTCTCAGTTTGAGTACGGTGGGATAAAGGTGTCCATGCTATGAAGCACACGATTGACTAACAGTATGAATGAAAGGAAAAGAGCCACAAAAGTAAAAGTATTCCTACTGTAGATATGAGAGGATTTAAAGTTAGGTGGCGAGAACTTGTACCGTCAGTTATCTGTTGGGAAGAAAGTAGTGAAAATGAGTCACTTTAACAGAATCACTTATGTTTAGGATATAACTCTGGTACCTTCTTATCCTGATCTCTGCAAACTGTTTATATTTTTGCTGCCATCAGTTACAGATAATAAGAAATACGTAGTTTTTCCTGTTACATGAGGACTCGCATTAATTGTTTTTCAGTGAAGTGTGGATCTGTGTACTAAGGACAACTTTCTTTAGGAGCTTTTTTTGGATTGATTTAAGCCATTGCAAGTCATTAACAAAGCACAATCTTATTTATGTCCTTCTTAGACAGAATGCTGTCCTTGTTGAAGACGTTCCTCCAGCAGAAGGAACTCTTTCAGCACCTTGGACAGTGCCTGGTTTCTCAGAGCAGCGCTGTTGTTCTTTCTAGGAAACCAAACAACTGTAGAGAACGATTGATGAGCTCTCCATAGATTCTAACTTTTGTGCGTGTTGTATGTCTGACTAAGCCACTATATCTGTTGCCAGGAGATATGAAACATGTTCTCTGGGATGACGTGTTTGGGTTTGGCTAAAGGTGCAACAAGCCATAACATTTTAGTCTAACAGAAGAAGAGTAGCAGTGATTTCCTAGCCGATGTGACTGATTTTAAATAGGTTTTGTGAGCATAAAATCAAATGAAAGCTGGAATCAGTAATAACTACACCTTCCCCATTAAAGTGTCAATGAACAGTAATACAGACTTGCTAGTATCAAAGTTTTGCTTTTATTGCTTTTTAGTTGTGGATATGTGTCTGTTTAATGACACCTGTGGTCAAAATGCAGGTTTTAACCTCGTTAGCATGTTCATCTGGTGTTTTTTTACATACTACAAGACACCATGAATGCAACAGGCAATTAGCACCATCAAACTGTACGGATGGATGTCTCAGAAACATGGAATCAGACTTCCAGGTTTCATATGCAGCCAATTTAAGAAAACAAGCCTGTGCCATTATTCTTCTTCAGAATTGGTTTCCAGTTCCAACAGGATGAATTACTCCAATATCACCACTTGCTGTTGTGTAGAATGCAGTAGTTTTACAGTCTGTGAGCAGAAATGTAGGTGAGCTGGTGTGCTTGAGCTGTCTTGAGTGGAAATACAGGGTTTCATAGATCCACGCATTCTACAGGGAGCAATGGAATCACATTAAAGCCATTTTCAAGCAAGAAGGGATGATTTTCATTGAAAAATAAAAATCTAAATGGATCAAGATGTAATTGTGGGACTCTTTGTAATATAGTTGACAGGCATCATAGTCGACATTTTTGCTATTTTCAGGCCTAAAATCAACATAATCAAACACCACATGGCATTTTTACAGAAAGATTCTTCTAAATATTATATATACAATTGAGTAAAATGGAAAGTTATTTCTAAAGATATTGTAGTAAACCTGTTTCCTGCTTTATATTAAATAAGTCAGAAAGCCTTGGAGTCTGGCCAGTCTTTTCTTCAGGAGGAAATGACATCATGTGGAGCAGGTCATGTGATCTGGAATTAACACACTTCCTGGAGAGGTGTTTTTGGAATGGGGAACTTAGTGGAATGGGGTTTCTGGGACACAGATACAATTAGTTATTTTCCATATAAAATTTGATATATTGCCAAAAAAGAAATATCTGTCATGATTATCTCAGCTTAATAAAAAGAACACAATCCAAACTATTTCTGAATAAACTCATTTTATTATTGTTTAGCTAATTAGAAGGTAGTTGGTTTTAAATTCAGACGGTTATTTAGTTGACATTTTAGTGATATCCAGTCATTTTTAATTAATAAGTGATTGTTTCCATAATAAATAATGATGGAATTTATAAAGACATGATCATAATGAACATAAAAACATTAGTTTTTTTTATTTTTAATAAAAATGTATGCAAGATATATCCTATGGACTTCTAAAGTCCCTCAATTATAGATTGACCCAAACACTAACCCTTTAAAATCCCTTTAAAACCCTTAAAATTTGATTCATAGATGAGTTTAAGGGTTTTAATTAAAACTGTAGAGGGACACACTAAAAATATTTCTCTGATCAACTTTTAAGGCCACCAACTTCACCAAAAACTTCACATAACTTTGATAATTGCTAGTTTTTGTAAGCCATATTTTCCATCTTATTGCTAACAGATAGTAGCACAAAGGTTTGGTTGATTTTCTCATGTTTTGAGGAGAAACCAACATCTGTCACAGCGGCTTTCTGGATTTTTGTTTTGTCTTGAACTTCAGTCATGTCATGGTACAAAAACACGTCACTTGATTCCGTTTTTTAAAATCAGAACCAGTGTTCAATCACTGTACACTTGGATTTGCAGTTTATTTTCTCTGTAAATGCAGCGCAGAGGTCAAAAATAAACCAACTATATCTGCTCACCAACATCACAGCTTCACTAATGAGTGGCATCAACTGTAATAAACTGAAGCCGTGTTAACTGAGGGAGAAGATATGCTTAAAGTGTAATCCATCATTCTGAGAAAGTTGGCCCATGTATCATTTAGTTCTGTCGGCTTGACAGCATTTAATTGTGATTTCTGACTAAGCAGCAGCCTCGTCTTCCTCACAAACCTTCAGTGAGATATGAATCTCTGTTCACCTCCTCAGCGCTCAGCCATGCATGAAAATGATTTCAGCAGGTCTGATAGGTTTAAATTCATACTTTTCACAAGCAGTAATACTGTTACTGCACTTTCAGTTCATTTAAAATGTGAATAACGCTGAGACAAATGGAAAGCAAAACCCAAAGAAATCCGATCTGACTTTGTTTTTCTGCTCGCTGGTGTTTTTGTGGCGGGTAAGAAGAGAAACAAATGATCCGTCTTAGCAGCTTAGCGAGCGTAATTAATTGGTGTGAATTTACAGAAGCCTCCAATAAAGAACAACATACTCTGCGTAGGTTTTACTGAGTGTTTACATCAAGAAATATACTGTATGTATCACAAAACCAATAAGAATCAGCCGCTGTAGAACCGCTGCTGTCACCACAAATATATCACTTTCCAAGCAGACGCTTCGTTTCTTTTTTATGAGATTTTCACAAGTCTAAATGCTGTTAATTAATCTGCTGCTTGTTTTTTCAGCTGCTTATGTCGGCTGTCGAACACTGAAGAGGTTGTCGTCTCACTTATGTCGGTGTGGTTTATATTAGATTAGACAGATTTAGCTGATCCTCAGCGGTGAAACTCATTTGCCACCAATTCAACTCACACCAACAACAAACAGCGCAGACGTTCACAGACAACTAAAATAAAAGCCATAAAAAGCCATTTTGAAACGTGATTAGCAGCTTGAAAGGTACCGAGGATCTACAGCACGTCTAAAAGTGTTCATTAAAAACCTTGACTGCTGCGACTAAAGAGCTTGTGAACGGTTCCGTCGAGGCGTCACTCACTAAATGTTTTAGAGAATCTGTGCAGCAGCTGAGAGGATTTTGGTTTACTGCTCTTTGTTGTTTTTCTTTAGAAAGAAGTCGTTGCTTCCACATGTTTGGGCAGAGTGAGACATGGCAAAGTGTGCTGAGAGGTTTTCAATAGAAAATTCTCAAAACACATGAGTTATTGAGGCGTCTGTCTGCAGGTTTTTGTGTTTGTAACCGACTGATAGCTGATAAAAGTACATTTTCTTTGTACTTTTAATGTCTAAAACAGATTGAGCTTGACTTATTTAACAAGTTGTTTAAACAAGATGAAAGCAAATAAAAAAAGAGGCCAAAATGAAAGGTGTATCAACTACGATTTAGAACTTTGGAGGACTTTTACTTTGAAGTTGAGTTTGTCTGATAGTTTCATGTCACGACACAAATGCTGCAGATTCTTCTGTCTTGTTGAGGCCAATGAAAGCAAGAACCACTCTTATTTTAACATTTTATAGTAGTAGA
This sequence comes from Amphiprion ocellaris, assembly GCF_022539595.1. Lineage (NCBI taxonomy): Eukaryota > Metazoa > Chordata > Actinopteri > Pomacentridae > Amphiprion > Amphiprion ocellaris. The sequence continues at coordinate 2,210,447 of NC_072766.1, forward strand.
AGTAGTACTACAGTAAATACTACATTTCTACAGTGTGAATAAAACCAGATTCTGATTCTGCCAGTTTATGGGGCAGTATATAATTGCAGGACTTTTAGTAACATACAGGTATCGTAGTTGACATTTTTGCTGTTTTCAGGCCTAAAATCAACATTTCGCCTATAACCAAACACCACACGGCATTTTTACAGAAAGGTTTTTCTAAATATTATATATACAATTGAGTACAACTGAAATGTAAAGTTATTTCTACAGATATTGTAGCAAACCTGTTGACTACTTCATATTAAATAACTCAGAAAGCCTTGGAGTCTGGCCAGTCTTTTCTTCAGGAGGAAATGACATCATGTGGAGCAGGTCATGTGATCTGGAATTAACACACTTCCTGGAGAGGTGTTTCTGTAATGGGGAACTTAGTGGAAATGGACTTCTCAGACACAAATACAACTTGTTATTTTCCATATCAAATTTGATATGTTGCCCAAAAAGAAATATCAGTCAAGAACACAATCCAAACTATTTCTGAATCAGCTCTTTTCATTACTGTTTAGTTAATTAGTAGGTGTTTTTTATTAAATTGGGTGATATCCAGTCATTTTTTTATTAATAAATGATTGTTTCCATAATAAATAATGATGGAATTTGTAAAGGCATGATCATAAATAACATAAAAACATTAGCTTTTTTACTTTTAATAAAAATGTATGTGAGATATATCCCATGGACTTCAAAAGTCCCTCAGTTACATATTGGCCTTGATCCTCGTTCCACCTGTTCTGACAATCAGAAGAGAAATCTTGGATCTTGTCCTGAATATTTGCTAACGTGAGGAGGTGAGGATGTTATTTCTACATTTAGGAGTGAAACCTTGATGGCTACCTTGGATGCTGCTACCAAGAAAAACTCAGAATTCTGGCTGCTGATGCTAACGTTAGCTAGCATACAGATGTTAAAACTGACCTCCAGTTCTTGCTAGCTCATGTTGACTACATCTTCTTAACTCTGTTTTCATCCAGACTCTTTTAACTTTCTGCTTTTCTACTTTTTTCCACTGCAAAGTATCATTGACATTATGGCAAACTGTTGTAGCACAGTTTCCTCTTTTTTTGTGTGATGGAACCTGATTTCAAAAACTGTTTGGATTTTAGTCAGAGTCCAGCATAAATTCAGTTTTCATATGAAGGTTTTTTCCATCTCAAATCATCAGGGACCTTCCGCTCGACCATCTCTGATTTGTTTGGAACATATCATAAACTATGAATACTTTAAAGTGCGTTCTGTGTTAAATAATATAGCTGTATTTATAAATATTTAGAGTTTACGATGAAAACTTTTTAGACAAATCAGAGATGGTCAAGCAGAAATTGTTCTAAAAATTGCATGATTAGAGGTAGAATAATCCATAAGTAGTTTCAGATAAATATAAATAAATAAAAATTAGTCTTTAAGTGCATAATCTTATTAACAAAATCATTATAATTACTAAGAGACTTGTAAAGAATGGATCCTTTCTGAGTTGCCCAAATTCTCAAACCTTATGTTTTGCTTATTCAGATGACTATAAATCAATAAATTACAGACTCATTGATGTCACCAGATTCTAATATTAAGAGTCATTTATACAGCACATTTCTAAACAAAGTTACTGAGTTCATTATATGGTTGAAGCTGGATTAAAAAGGTCCAGTAAGTAAAAAGAAATGTCAGAAATATTAATGATGTCTAGAGTGCAGTCAACAGAAAAAACAAGTAACAGTTAAAAGCAGTGCCCTCTTTAATGATGACTTTAAGTTGACCTGCAGGCTCTTCTGTGTGTGAAGCACAAAATAAAATAAATTTTCATCATTTTGTTGTGCATTAGTCACTTAAAAGAGCTGAATGATGAGTTCAGGACCAGTTTAAGGAGGATCTTATATGTTGCAGCTTCTTGTCATTTAGAAAATCAAACCCAAAATGTCTAGAAGCCAGATCAAATATACCTGGATGGGTTCTTTCATTATTACTGCAGGTGGTCTAGCTGCTCCATATATTTGCTGGCTGCCCTCTGCTTGGGTTTTCCTCTACAACAGTCCCCCTGTATACGTTTCAGAATGGGACTGTTGTCTTGGTGGTATCACCTGCCCACCTCCCTCTCTTCACTTCTTCATCTCCCACCACGCAACGCTACTCTCAGCTAATCTGGAGCCGAGCGCTTTATTCCCTCCACTCCTCCGTCTAGCAGCACCTTGTTTTAATACCCGAGGGACGTGCCGTGCGACTCGACCTCCCCGGCTTCTCCGAGACGACAGAGCCGGTCCATTTGGCCTCCACTCCCCCCTTTAATCCCCCTATATAATTACAAACACCCCTCCTCCTCCCAGACGAGCGCAGGAGGCTGTAGGTGGGCGGTGGGTGGCAGGAGTCAGATTCCTACAGATTCTAAGATTCCTCTCAGCTCATTACGTTTTTCCACTATCAGAAACACTCACACACATTCTTTCCCCGAGGTAGAAGCACATAATTCACACTGCTACACAAATCATGAAGACGGAGTCAGAGTAAATAAATAATTTAGTCGGCTGACAGTTTGACGAGGAGCGCCGGCGGTGCTGATTGACCGATAAACGCATGCAAACCAGAAAGTACAATTTAAATGGCTGTTTATCTCTCCCACTGGGACGGAGCGGTGGAAGGAGGGTTCCCAGTCACCCAACCGGCCGGGCTCCAAGCTTCTGGAGGGGGGAGAGGGAGAGAGAAAGAAGGGGGAGGCTAAAGTAAACAGAAGAGAACAAATGAGCTCTGTGACGGCTCAGCAAGCACTGCCTCCCTCCTCGCCTGTCTGAATGCCTGCTCTTTGTTGACGGCTGAATAGGAGACTAAATATCCCTTGAAATCAGAGCCAGAGCCACCTCTCTGGATGCTATATTCCGAGGCTAAAGCCTTTCATATGCAAATAGTAACTGGGTTCGGATTGGTTCTACCCCACTGGTCGCCGGGCTATAATGGACGTCACGTTTTGGGCTCCGGGGATGAGTAATGGGCCGGTATTTGGGCTTCTCATCCTCGGTTAGCTTTTGGACCCTCTGATTGTCTTTTCCGTTTTTACCATTGTGTGATTTTTTTTTTTTTTTTTTTTGACAAGATCAGGTTTTTCTGGAGCAGATGGTGAACTGGTGTTTAGCATGGCAGGAAGAAGGGTTTGTGGTGAGAGTGATGCTTAGTTACAGTTCACTGAAGGATTAGTGTGTGTGTGTGTTCGATGCATCTGTGTGTGTGTGGGTGCGCGCCATGGCAACCATTCATTAGGACCTAAATCACCAGTTAATGCCTCCTATGTTCCCTAAATGGGTTACGTCCTCCAAACACAGGCACACTCAATGTTCCCTGTAATTTTTCTTGAGTGTGAGCAAACACACAAACTCCCTGAGCGTTCCTTGGACCACTGTGAGCAACATCAGACGTGTGCACTGTGGTCACACCAGCATCACATCCATTCAAGTTACATGGTTCATTAAAAGAATCAAATTACAGCATTTACATTTCTGTTAAAACACTTTGTCAACAGGAGCCAGTTGAAGGCTGCAGTGATTTTAGTGACACTACAATGTATAAGAGTGAAGTTATTGAATATTTGTCTCTCTTTACTGTTGCAGCGGTTTTGCAAATTGCAGACGGACCCTGTTCACTCCATAGACACCAATGTTATTCCTGTAGCTTGAAAGACAGCTACTTTTGATAAAACTGGGCTTGTAGCACATTGTCTGCCTTGCAACAATGGGAAAGAGGCACTGTTTATGTTTTGACAACCTATATCTAATGAGTTATTGATGCTGGAAGTCCGAATCTGTGAATATCTTTCCAACTTTACTGAACGTGGGGCCACTACCACCTAAGGAGTGATATATTTAATTTTGAAAAAAGCATTTAGCCATACTTAAAGCTTTAAGTGCTTTACTAACATGGAACTAAAAATTTTGTATTGTTTTACTATCACAGGTTCTGTCTGAAAAGAGGTGGCATCATTTTAAACAGTGAAATCAAACTAACAAAATGTAATGACCAACCAGTGAGCAATACTGCATTCTGCAAAAACATAAACAACTTTTTTAAAAATCTAAATCTTATCTTAACACAGTTAATGTATTAACTTATTTATGTGTGTATGCATGCATTTATTGATTTATTTAGTACTGTTAACATATCAGAGTTCTGAGTGAATTTTTCTTAAGATAGGCAAAGGCCATTTATTGATTACATATAGGCTGTTAAATGTTTATTAAAAACTAAAAAGCATTTTAAAAAAAAACAACTTAGGCATTTATTGAGTCACTAAAATACTGTAGAGTACAGACCACATCAGCATGATTATAAGCATCCTCTGGTAAATTAACAACCAGATACTGATGTCTCTCACCATATGGACTTCAGGAGATGATTAGATGATGATAAACTGTGACCTACTGGTTGGGTTCTCTCTGTTCTCATGTTTCTTACATGTTTGTCCCCTGACAGCTGGGTCCTAATGTTTTTTGAGCAACACACCATACTATGACGTTTTTACAATGAGGTTTCTACTATGAAACCAGTTTGACATGTTCAGGTGTTCTTTGTGTGAAAATTCAGAGATTTCAGGGATCAGAAGGTGGTTTTCAACTTTCTTTGTTAACTTTCTGCTTCAACTTTAAATTAAATTTCTTTCACTAAGCCAGCCCTCTGGACTTCCAGGAAGCTGTGTTCCTATTGGCTGTCCAGGTGGCTGCTTGGTGTTATCAGGAACACCTGAGCAGCTCAGTGTCTTCCTGCTTTATTTAGCTGCAGACAAACATTTCCTCTGTTTCTCTTCACCAGTGAACTGGGTTTGGTTCCGTTGCTTTAGTGTGTTCTTTAGGCGTTGGCTTGCAGCTTCCAGCAGTAAAACAGACTTTAATGTGTTTCTTGGTGTGTTTTAGGGCTTTGTACTGGATAGTTGTCTTGGTAAATGTGGTTCTTTAGCCACAGTTAGCACATGGTGTTAATGTGTGCAATGATTAGTGGATTTGGTACAGCTGAGTTGTGTCTTTATCTTGGCTGTAGTGAGTCTTTAGAGGTTTTCGGTCAGACACATTCTGTATTCTTGTTAGTGAACCACCGTTGGTTGTCCAGAAGGTAAGAGATCCTGTCCTGATTCTCTGTTCTCAGAGGTTCTCTGGTAGGCTGCAGGAGACTTTAGCGTTTGGTTTGTGCTAGTTTGGTTTTTGTATGGTTTCATTTGGACGACTATCTTGAGGCCCCTCCATGTGGTTTAGTGAGGTTTTCTGGAACAGTTCTACAAAGCAACCTGCAGCAGAAGAGACTCTGAGAGTTTTTAGGAAGTTCTGGAGACCAGACTTTAGAACAGCAGAAACATTTATCAGCAGTTTGAGCAGGAGAAGGTGAGTGTCAGAGTAGAAATGAGATGGAAACCTTCTTGACCCGTGTGGTGAGGTCCTGTACCAAGAGTTTGAGCAGGTTGTGAAGAGTCTGTAGTTCTTTGATCTGAAAGCACAAGAAGAGTCGACTCATTAAAGGAGACAACAGGAGATATTGTTGGTTCTTCTGTCGCTCTGCAGTTTCCAGTTTCTTTAGACTGAATATCAAGTTTATATTTTAAATGATTTCCCATGTGAGCCCAAGAAGACTTCAATAAACTCCCTCCATCCCCTGGAAACGACATATTTTATTACCATGTTAAATCCTTTTTTTTTTTTTTTTTTATGTTTTTGAGTTTTAATCATAGTTTTAGCATAGTTTTTTTTCTCTTTGCTTGTTTAGTTCTGTCATCTGTGTAAAAGGTGCTAAACAAATAAAGTTGAATTGATAAACTGAATAATTGACTAACTCATGATTGTGACAACAGAAGTATTTTCATTGTGATTTAAGGGTTTATTTCATTTTTAAGGTTGGGGTTAAAATCTTGACAGAAAAAGAAGATTAAAGAAATAAACTACATTTAAAAAAGCAAATAAGTCATAGGAAAAAAATAATACAATAAAACATTTAAAAAGTTTTATCATTAAAAAGATTTAAGAAATTTAAGATGTAATTTTCTAATTAAACATTTAATTTTTTAATTAAATGTTTTGTCTTTTTAAAGGTTTAATAAGCTAATTAAATGTTTTGCATTTTTAAAAGTGTTTAATATTCTTCTTGTTTAATTGTATTTTTTAAATGTTTAATTATGGAAAATATTTTATCTGTAATTTTTAATATTTGTATTTTAAAAATTTTGTTTAATGTCATAATGACATGTATTGTATCTTGTTGAATTATCTAATTCAATATTTTGTCTGTTTAATAGAGTTAAACATTAAATACAATTAAATTATATTAAACAGACAAAATATTGAATTAGATAATTCAACAAGATACATGTCATTATGACATTAAACAAAATTTTTAAAATACAAATATTAAAAATTACAGATAAAATATTTTCCATAATTAAACATTTAAAAAATACAATTAAACAAGAAGAATATTAAACACTTTTAAAAATGCAAAACATTTAATTAGCTTATTAAACCTTTAAAAAGACAAAACATTTAATTAAAAAATTAAATGTTTAATTGTAAAATTACATCTTAAAGACAATAAAACTTCAAATAGGAATTAAATAGAAAATACAATGAAGCATTTAAAAAGAAAATTAAACATTAAAAGGTGGTAAAACATGTAAAAAGAAAACCTTAAAGGTTTAATCGAAACATTAAATATTGGGAAAGGAAAAAAAACTCAAACAAGCCGATAAAACATTTGAAAAAACAATTAAACATTAAAAAGACAAAACATTTGGAAATCAAATCAGACATTAGAAAAGAATAAAAGGTGAGAAAAGGGCAAAACTAAACGTTTAAGAAGAATCAAACTAAAGACAAAACATTTGAAAAGACACCAGTTAGACTTGAGAAGATCAAATTAAACAGAAGAGACAATAAAACGATCAAAAAGAGCAAAAACAGATAAACTTCTTAAAGCGTTTTCTAGTCTGAAACGAAAACATCAAGTTGTTTCTTAGAACATTTCCTCTTTCTATGTTCTTGGTTTGATTGTGGACAGATTTACTAAGAACTCATTTCAGAAAACAGCTTTCCAGATAAAGTCTACTAGTAGTTGAAAGCATTGATCAAACTAATGTTACCTTCTGATCTCCACAAACTTTACTGTTCAGTGAAGAGAATCAAAGTTTGTTGAGGATTTCTCAAAAACCCACAGGTGAAGGTCTGAGAAGAACTCAGATGGATGATCTAAATGTGAAATCAAGACTCATGGTCACAAGTTTTAAGGCTTCTGTTAACCATAAAGTTCAAACTTACAGAGAAGTACTGAGAAACTTTTAAAACTTCAGTCCTGAGACTGTCTGAAGGTTCAAACTAACAGAGAACTACTCAGGAACTTAGAGGATTTCAGTCCTTGGACTGTGTGAAAGCTCAGGTCCTGAGGACTCGGGAGGTGTGGAGGCTTTGGAAAGTCTTGGAACTGAGGGTTCAACCCTCCAGCACAAAGGCTGAAGTCCAACCTCCTGAGAAAAACGGTCGAGTCGAGACTCGAGTAAAAAAAAAAACTCGAAAACGACAAAAAATAGATGATAAATGCGCAAAAAAAAGAAGAATTAGTATCTGAGCGAGTAGCTCAGGGGAAAAGAAGACAGACTACCAACTGGAAGGTCGCAGGTTCAAGACCCGCCACTGGCACTTTTCTTTGTTTGTCTTTGTCAGGATTTTGAGAAAATTTAAGAAGTGTCTGGTCTTGAACCAGCGACCTGCAGCTCCATAGGCAAATCCTTAACTCACTGAGCTACAGATCAGATAAAAAGAAATAAATTCGTCGTCCCTTTGGCATCGTAGTTCCCGAAGTGACCACATGGGCAGAGCCAAGGCGGAGTCTGGGTGGAGTCAGGGCGGAGAGTAGGCGGGGAGGTGGGTGGCGGCCTCCCCCCTCTACTCCCCCACCTCCCACCACCACCCACCACACCTTCCCCCGCCCGACGAGTTCTTCGAGTCTCCATGAGTTCTTCCAGTCTCCACGGGTTTTCCCGAGTTTCTGGAGTTTCCACCAGGTCTGAGGCAGAACAAGCTGTCATGAAGAGGTGTTGAAGTCGGCCAGGATGGACTGACTTTTTACAGCGACTAGAAGGAAGATGACTAGAAGAGCAGGTCTTTCACCACCAGCCATAAAATCCATGGAGTCGCTCCAGAGAAATGAAAGAAGGTCAATTTTTATCAACCTTCATCCAGATGTTCAACTTGATATCTTTACTTTGACATCTTTAGCACCACAAACCTTTAGTATCACACTTTATTATCATTTATTAGGACTTTAATGGAATCCACCAGCAGATTTAGTTTTTGTTGACAAACTTTATTCTTGTCATCGTGGGACTGCAGTATTTAAAACTCTTCCTTCTATTTGACCTCATGCTTATTAGTTTTAGTGGAGAAAGTTATTTTAATTGTCGATTAGTCTCTTAAAAACCAAATAAATTGGATTAGTCAAGAGGTTTAAATTTCTTACTTTGTCATATTTTAAATATGACAAAAAATATAAAAATAAAGTGTCTTGAGACAATTTGACCTGTATTTGGCGTTATATAAATAAAATTGAATTCAAATTGTATGTATCTTGTAATGTTGGAGTAATTCAGCCATATCTGTTGGAAAACACATTTTCTTTGTCCATTAATCTGTTGATTGTTTTCTCCAGTAATTCATTTCTTGTTTTGGTTTATAAAATATCAAACCCAAATATATTCAGTTTACTGTCATAAAACCCAAAAAGATTTACATTCATGATGCAGGAATCAGGCAGTTTTTCACTTTTTATCTTAGTTTAGTCAGAAAGATAGTTGATAATGTGTGAATTTTTGCAGCTTGTGAGCCGTAGAAGGTTTTAATCTTTGGAGCCGAGTGTCAAAAAACATTTAGAAACCAACATCAACAAAACACTCAACAAAGATTTGAACATCATTAAGGGGAAATCCAACTTTTGCATGACAATGTCTAATTAAAGGACATTTATTTACAACATAAATGTGTGATATTCATCCTCTGGAGCTTTCTCTTCACGTCGTCTTCCACCTGGACTGGTTTGGTCGGGAGCATATGCAACAAACATTTGAAAAACTGCACTTTAGCATCAATAAATGACACTGAAGTTTAATCTCTACATAAATGAGACTGAGTCTGGATGTGCTGCTCTGTCATTAACTCCTAAGTTCAGGGAAAGTTCAAACAAAAGAGGACAGTTCAGATAAGACTTGAGAATGAGCTTATTTTGAACAAACATCTCAGACTTTGTGAGCTTCAGCACCTCTAGCAAGACATTTTAACAACAAGCAACTCAAGAGATCCAGAAGTTGGAGAGAGTTAGCTTTAGCTGAGCCAAAGAACATGTGGGACGCTAACCTAGCAAACATTTCAGACTTTTCTCTGTGAATTCTGAGAAATAATTTACTATTTAATGACAGAGCTACACATCTTAACTCAGTCTCATTAAAACAGACTCTAATTCAGTGTCATCCATCCATATTAAAGTGCAGTTACCCAAAATGTTTGTTGCATGAGCTCCAACAAAACCTGTCCAGGTAGAAGGCCACTTTGACAAACAGGAAGTGGAAGATTCCAAGCAGATTTATAGAAGGGGGAACTGGACTGTACTAAGTGTGGTCGAGTATAGAGGGGTGTTTTGTGGGTTTTTAAGGCTGATAATGATTATTAGTGAGACATTTGGAGTAGATATTCATTTGCAGTAAATGAAAGTATTTAAAATCTTGGAGTTAAACTTTGAAGAACACAAACTCTAACAGAAAACTTTGTTGATACGTTTTTTTTTTGTTTACAGATGTTAAGTTAAAGGAGTTTTATTCGTTACGTATGACCAATCAAATCACTCCAGAAGACAGAGCGACCACAGGTAGATAAAGGTTCAGAGCCAAAGTAGCACCATTTTTAAATTGATTTATTATCGTAAATCGGTAAAAAATAAAATACTGATAATCAGTAAATCAGTCAGCCCACAATTACTACAATTCTACAATGTATGTCTCTTTGACTTGTTATTTGTACAATATACAATGTATATGATGGTGTTTTTTCATAGCAAAGGCTATACTGATGTTTTCTAAGAGACATACGATGCTACTCTGGTTGTTCTGGCTCTGGGCTGCTGCACTCCTCCTCTGTTGTTTTCTGGATTGTACTCAGCTGCATGCCTTCGTCCACCCGGCCTCCGTTGACTCGTCCCGCCTGCCGTCTCTGGAGCTGAAGCTGGATTGGAACAGACCAAAGTACAGTCCAATCACGATGCCAGCTGCCTCTCAAAAGGCTCCTTCATCTGGCAGGTGGCTGTACTTCTTCTGAGGGGAAGCTGAGCTGGCCCAGCAGAACTTTGGAGATGTGTTCCAGTGGTTGGTGGATGTGTGGGGAGATAGAGAGGGACCTTTGAATTGTTCACAAAGGAAAACAGGGAACCCATTGGTAGTTTTAGTTTAGGCTGCTACTGCGGTGTGTTTTTGGATTTCAAGAGGTGAACAGGAAGAGTTTTTTTTTCCTATTGATTATCTTTTACTTTGTTCCTGGTTGGAATGCCCATCAATGTCAACGTGAAGTTGACTTTTAGTTCTGTTTATTTATTTTTATTTTACTAACACCCATTTGTTTTTAACCCCCTCACATGTTGTGTTGTTGTAAACTTACTCTTTCAAATAAATTCTCATCTAACCCTCTGGAAACCAGCGTTTGGACAGTTTTTGTGTTGCTCCTCACCTACTGACAGCTGTGGACTAAAGGCTATACTGTGACGTTTTTAGAGCGACATGCTATACTATGATGTTTGTTGGGCGACACGCTATACTATAGGCTTTTTTAATTGACATATTACTGTGACGTTTTTTTTTTTGTTTTAGTTTTTTTTGTTTTTTTAGCAACATATAAGAATTCGAACAGTTTTAAAAGTTACTATACTTTTACTTGTGCAATGAAATTATCATTCTATGGCATTTTTTAGATGACATATTATACTCTGATGTTTTCTTGAATTACATACTATTTTGACAATATTCTGCACTATGACATTTTTTGACCCACATATCATACATGACAATTTTAGGCAACATCCTATCATTTTGCGCTTTTTGAACCACATAATAATCTATGTTTTGTTTTTTTTTCTTGCCAACATGCTGTACTATGAACTACAGGCCATACTATGTTATTCTTGAGTAAAGCATACTATACTTTGATGTTTTCTGAACTACATCCTATACTATGGCGTTATACACAGAGTGCTTTGGTTACATGTTGATTTATAATCTAGATTTTTTTCTGTTTTGTTTTTTGACGGGATTACCACAGACCTGACTGTGAACACCGTTGACACCCACCTCAGGGAGACGCTGTCTAAGATCTCAAGGCTGCTTGGTCGTGGTCTTTCTGGCACGTACTCTTCCAAGATGAGCCGGGAAGTTTAACACTGATGGAATGACACCAGGTCTAAGCCGACAAACTTCCAATTCCTCCTCAACCCATAGTCTCTGGGAAACCTACATGGAGTAAGAAAAGTAGACAGACAAGTAAATAAGTCTGTACACAACATATTAAAAAGAAATCATGCTAATAAATTAAGTACAAAGAACCGAATTTGCCAATATACTGGAGACCAGAGCTATTTAATTTGATAATTATAACCTTGTTTAGTAACATTTCAATTATTTGAGAGCAGTCCTAAAGAACTGCCTGTAATCCCAATCATAAAATGGGTTTGGAGGAAGAACATAGATGGTAATCTGGATATTCATGAGTTAGGCTTTATAACTACTATTGGTAGTATTGGTGGTAGTAATAGCAATATGACTACTACTACTAGTAGTACATTAACTGTTGCTGATACTGGCACTGCTACTACAACTTGTAATACTATTACAAATGCTGATACTACTTCTATGACTCTAACAACTATTTTATACTACTACTGCTGCTTGTACTTTTAGTATTACTACTACTGCTTGTACAACTATACTACAGCTACCATTAATCGTCTGGTATTTGGTTGTCAAGCTGCTAGCTCGCCTTAGCGTTTTGCTAGTGGCTAACTAGTTAGCTCTCATAGACTGGAAGCTCTCAACAAGATTTAATTATGAAAAAAGAGCCAAAAACTATTCTTACCTATGAAAAGTCATTCCAAGTTTCCTTGTCTCAATCGTACGACGTAGTGTGTAAATGTATGTAGCACAGTGAGCCGGCATACTTGTTTCCGTTTTCACGCCGTCTACATCAACAGAATGCACTGAAACTTTTCCCCCACTAGCTTTGCCTCGCTGTAGCACGCAGCACAAAGGGGCGTGTCCTATCTACTCATTCATATCTATGAGAACAACGGTAGCGGCACATAAGGACGCCTGACGTAGATTAGCTGCGTAAATACCATTATATACAGTCTATGGTAAATACGTATGTGAATCGCATCATTGGCTGCAGCAGCCAGTCACCGGTCACTCACTGACTCACATTGAAAAATAGCACAGAATGAATTGTTACATGTTTATTTTATTTACAATTTAGGTTGGATTTTTTTTTTTTTTTTTTTTGTGCGCAGCACAGATTTTCTGTGCGCGGAGACCGTGTCAGCAGTGCGCAATTGCGCACGCGCGCAGCTTAGAGGGAACAGTGGGCACAATACAATCTGTGGTGACTTTGGTGTGATATTAGATTTACATGTAACACTTTGAAGCAGGTTTGACATGTGCAGGTTTTATTTGTGTAAAATCTCAGTCAGAAATAATATATAGCACAATGGTTCTCAGCTTTCTTTGTTAACCCTCATGTCGTCCTGCGGGTCAAAATTGACCCGTTTTAAAGTTTGAAAATGTGGGGAAAAAAATATATTATCACAGTGAAACTTCTGATGTCCACATTTTCAACATTTTTGGGAAGTTTCTGAACATTTTTTGGTGGAAAAAAAGAAATGTGAAAAAATGTTTCTTTAAGAACTTTCAGAAAAAAAATCAACCAAAATCCAGTGAATTTCGCTGGATTTTGGTTGATTTTTTTTCTGAATGTTTTTAAAGAAAATATCAGAAGTTTTACTGATTTATATGCAATCACTTTAGATATTTTTAGGATATGTTGAAAGATTTTTACTTATTTTTTGGAGAATATTTGCAAGAATTTTCTTGCCAAATTTGAGGGATTAAAAAAAATTTTTTTTTTTTAAAGAAAACTTTTAAGAGAAACTTTTAAGGAATTACTGGAATTTTCTTCCTTAAGGTTTTGCAAATTTTCAGAAATTTGGGGGATTTTTTTTGCTGAATTTTTGTTTTTTTTTTCAGACAAGGAAATGATATTTTTTGGTGCTCGTAAATGAGGACAACAGGAGGGTTAATGAAGGTTTTCTTTGTTAGATTCTGTACATCGTCCCATTAAAATGGAGTGTTTAAGCATGATTTGAGTCTTCATCTGCTCAAAACGGACTAATCGTCGGCCGTCTTCTTGAGACAGCGTGAACATTTAATAGGTGGGTGCTGTTGTTGCTTATACTTGTTGCATATTTTACTGAAGTTCAGTTGAACAGGAAGCCTGAACCAAAACCTCAACAAGGAAAATCAACCTAATTTAACTTGTAACATCATCAGTGTTTTTCCCAGTTTTAACTGGAATGCCTTTTCATAGCTACAACCGAGTCAGCATTTAGCTTAAATGTGGATTAATACTGTCCTTAAAGATTAAAGTCTCAATACCATTCAGACTAGAATCACCAAAGTCAGGAAATATTTACACTGAAAAGAAAAAAATTACAAAACAAAATCTTAATTTGAACTACAATAAGCAACAAGATATTTTTTTTTCTCTCATGTGCTAACAGTGGAGATCATCTAATGGTGTGAATTCTGCACCTCTGCAGTGATTTGTGTTGAACTAAATATTAAGTGAACTGTGTATTAAGGCTCAAACAGGGACAGAGAGGTCAAAGATGCAGGATTAATCTGGCCTCTCTTCCCTCTGCTGTTCTAATAGAGAGCTTTAAGAACATGAAAGTATTTTATGGCAAAAAGTGTTGCTCCTGAAAACAATGCAACAGAATAATGCTGATAGAGAACTGACAATTATGTAAGTTGATGTTTTTTTTCTACCCGACATGCTGTACACTTGCGCTCTGAAACTTGGACTTTCATTAAACCTGATGCTCAAGAAGTGTCCCATAATAAAGGATACTCAGAACTTTGGATTCTGTCCCAATTAAAGTAATTTTAATGTTATTAACTGAATATCCCATAATCTGTGTTTAAGTATCTGCCACACCAGCAGTGTAAATCAGACTAGGCAGCTTAAAAGCATACTTCTGCACCGCCAGCAGATTGCATGTAGGTTTTCATAGCAACACATACAGTTTGTGCTGCTCTCTAATTCACAATACCTGTTCCACCGCTTGAGTAAAATGCTCAGCTGCAGAATAAAAACATCGTATTTGCTGGTTTAGATCAACCTTGTAATTTGCTCCATAGTAATTTTGGTAATTTCCTAAAATTTCTATTAATTTCAATGCAAATTTATGCATTTGTTGAATTAAAACTAAATGTAAGTTGAGGAAGCTTCATAAAATTGTCTTGATAACTTATTTTTTTTATACTATTTTAACATGCCTGGACAATTTCAGACGCTTAATATGGTTAATTAAAATATCTTTAATTGTAGAGTAACAGCCTATTCCCCTAACACAGTGCAGTCTGTTGGTTGAACATAATCATAAGGAGAACTGAAAAGTACTTTTTGTTCATGTTTTCTGTAACTGCATGGCTTGTTTTAGGGCCATCATGAATGCAACAGCTCAACAGGTTTGCAAAAATGATGAATCCCCTCAGCTAAGAATCTGTAAGAGTACCATCAAGAGAAGAATTGGTGAACAGGAGATGCTTCTTCCAGCTGATTTAAACCCTAAACTCTGCTCAGACCCTCCTCTGGACCTGGTTAGCTGCGCAGCTTTAAAGAACCACCTTCGTGATGCTAAAAACTTTAAGCTCAACATACCTGCTAACCCAGTAATCTCATTTTGTGGTCCAGTCTTCGCTCAGTAAAAACGTTAAAATTACACCAACATGTTCTGACTCACACTAACACTGGAAAAAATGCCCTCTCAAAACAAGACAAGAAAAACTTATTTCAAGGAACTTTTACCTTGAAATAAGTGAAAAAATCTGCCAATAGAACAAGTGAAAAAAGTCTTGGTAAGATTTCTTGAAATAAGATATGATATATAGAATATTGAGATCTTAAAATTAGCAGGGAAAACTTATTTTAAGTTATATTTTACCAGGATTGTCAAGCTTAGGTGTCTTAAAATAAGCCAGACATGCTAAAAAAAAATTACTTTTTCACTCAAAAATAGGTCTTTGCTTTCATATAACCTCCTAATTTGAGATGTATTAAACTTATTTTGAGTTTTCTTGTAAAATTCAAGTCAAAACAAGATAATTTCAAGATTTTTTGACTTAACAAGATATTTAAGATGCGTTGCCTTAAACAAGTCCCTCCATCTGCTGAAATGTCTCTTGTTAAGTGAATTTATCTTAAATCAAGTGGGATGAGACATTTTGACTAAAAATAAGACAAATAGACTTGGTTAGATTTAGAGTTTTTGCAGTGAAGACAGATCAACCTGAACACACTGATTATATTTCAGAATATTTTCCATCTAAAGCAGCATTTTGGGGTTGTTTTCTTAACGCGTTGTGGCGACATCAGCCAATAGAAGTAAAATACAGCTCTTTCTCCTTTCTGTCCTTGCAAAGGAACAACTGAAGCAGCGGTTGTTGTTGTCCTGTGCAGCAGATTGAACAACTGATTCCAGAATGAAGCCAGAAATCATCACTTTAGCCATCTTAGAGTGACAAGAAGAATGTTTTTTTTTCTTTTACCACAGTTGTGTATAAAAATGGCAGCAATCTGTCAATATAGGCTTTTTTCTTAAATGGAGAAAACTCATAATATCCTCAGATTGCTAGCTGTCATGGAAAAAAAAGAGCCATACAATTTTCTGCAGCCTTGAAGACTCCTTGAGTGACACTCAACCGTTTACATAAGAGCAGTCAGAACATTGGCTTTTGTCTGCAGCAGAAATGAGGGCAATTACCTGTGGCTCCTTATAATGCACTCCATCTTCTGTAATCCCGCCGTGGAGAGGCTGAAAGGAAAATATGAAGGGTTACTTAAGTGCATCTACACTCCATCAAAACATGGAGCAGTTATTTGTTTGGTCTCGGTAGATTAATAGAGGTCAAGGTGATTCTGGGCCGAGGATTTAAACACTGATGTTTCCATCTCGCTGTAATGTGCTTTCCTTCGGCTGCGTATTGAAGCTTTTTCAGGGTCTGGTGTTGTCTAAATGTTAACGTGAAGACTTTTTTAGAGGACAACGTTGCATTGTTAGGAAAACAGGGGAAAAAAAGCTTTTAACAGCTGCTGAAAGTGCAACTGATGTATTTCTGAGTGAAAAATGGTTGCCGGTTAAAAATCTCACAGCTGTCTGAAGCGTGTAAATACAGCAGGTCTGCAGCAAAAAAACCCAGCAGTATTAATGTAAGTAATTTATACAGTTTTACTATCAGAATTTATTGATCTGAACAGGTAATTATTGTAAAATGTATTGCTAAATTCTACTGTAGAATGTGAAGTTTACAGCTGTTATTGTCAGTGTTTTATTGTATTTTACAGTGTTGCACTTGTATTTTACTCTATTACATCACTCTACAGTAGAATATGAAATTTACTCTTTAATATTGTAACTAGACTTTCCAATAATATACTGTATTTCTATAGTTTTTCCACTGAAATCAGCATTAATTGTGGTTGCCTGTAAATTAGAACATTTTCTTCTTTTTAAATGTATTAAAACTAATTTAAATTGCAGACATCTGTAATATTTAGGATCAAAAATTGAGATCAACAAGCTCTGTTAAACAATTAAAAATGCACTTAAACACCTAAAACAATCTAGAACAAAATATAAAACATTAGTAACATTTATTCAAGAAAGTAATGTATGACAAATTGTAAACTACGGAAAAATAATTTACTGTTAAATTATTATTATTGTTATTATTATTAATAATAATATTACTAATATCATTACTACTACTACTACTACTACTACTACTACTAATAATAATAATAATAATAATAATAATAATAATAATAATAATAATAATAATAATAATAATAATAATAATAATAATAACAATAACAATAACAATAATAATAATAATATATCGGAACTCTGGTGAAAATGTAAACAAAGACGTTACGTGCATCATGATATCGATCAATTTACATATTTGTACAACTACAGTAATGACAAACAGTCATTAGGTCACACAGTAGCTCACCAAGCATTTTATTACATCCAGTTTCACTTCCATGAAGACGGCTTACCTTTTCTTCGAAGCCTTAGAAGAGTCTGACTTATGCTGGGGAGCCTTAATGAAGTTAGTGATTGTAACACAATCCAACGCAGCGGCAAATGTAAACAAAGCCGTCTTATAGCGCCGCATGACGACGTATTCATCCGCTAGCCAACTAGTTCCACTGTTCCAACGTACCGACAAAACGCCATAAGTCAAGGGCGTCGTAAACCGAGGACCTCCTGTATTAACTTTTGCATGTTTTAGAAGATAGAAGTGAAAGTGAAGTTTCTGCTGGTTTAGCCGTGGAGCGTTTGGTTCCAGGAAGGTGCAACATCAAAAAGAACCACGTGTCATCACCTAATCTCTATCAACTCTACTGACGGTGAATGGAATCATGCTAGAATCTGATCTGTCGTAAATCTGTGCTGCAAAAACTGACCAGAGCACAACGTCAAGTTCAGAAGACGACTAAAATCTTCAAGCTGGGTGGAAATGACCTCATCAGATGTTTCAGGCAAAGTCAAAGTCACTGATTGTTCACCAAAGTTTGTCCTTCTAACTTCTCGTCAGCATTACAGCTCACTCCCTTGTTCACAAAATGCTGTTGACTGTCTGGTTGAGATTGAGAATAGATGCTAAACCCCGGGATAATCCTTGATCCAGAGATGTTTCTTCAGCAAACATCTAGAGGAAGCTTTAGAAGGAGTACGATAATCCTGGGACTGACTCACTGTTAGCGACAGAGGCACCAAAGATCTTGTCCACGGAAACTGGTAATGTTTCGTCAGACTTCATAGAAATGTCATTTGCTTGTCTGTAGTTTGTCTCTGCTGCTGTTTTCATTCTGATTTGCAGATGAGTTTAGTTCAGAAGTCCAGATGTCAGATAAAATTTCTGACGGATGCATGATGTTCCTGAATGTCAGGAGCTTTTGATATTAAAACATCTTACATCTGAAAAGAGATATGTTGGCTGGTGACATGTGATTCCACAGATGTTGCAGGTAACTGAATAAGAGTTTGCATTAAAACAGTTATTGGTTAATTTGTCCATTTTTGTCTGGCTTGAACATTTAAGATTATTTTTTTTATTAGCTTGCAAAAATCTATACCATATTGTCATTGTTCCTGTGTTGAAATACTACTTTTTGTATGGGTTGTATCGAAATGTTTAAGTTTTTATTGACAAAATTAACCTAATGGAACACACAATTAAATTTTGACAAAATGGACTTAATAGAAATACTCCCAATGTTTCCAGTAACTCCATAAAATGTAAATGAACGGAACTTTGCACATGTAACATTGACGACTTAAAGTGAAATACACCGTAGTTTTCTATGAAACAGACGTCTCATTTTGAGAGAGTCATACATGCCTTCATCACATCTGGGTTAGACTACTGTAACTGTCAGTTTGTGGGTCTGGACCAGATGTTTCTTCGTCGGCTCCAGTTGGAGCGGGGACAAAGAATTGGGAGAATTGGGAGAACATCAGTCCAGTTTTAGCCTCACTCCACTGGCTTCCTGTCTATTTTAGATTTTACTTTATTCCTTGTTTTTAAGGTGTTAAATGGGTTAGCACCTTTTTATTTATCTGAGATTTTAACTATCCAGGCTCAGAAACAGAAGTGAACGAGTCTTTTCTGTGGAACCGCTTACCAGTCCAGATTAGAACCGCTTACCTGTTCAGATTAGAACCGCTTACCTGTCCAGATTAGAACCGCTTACCTGTCCAGATTAGAACCGCTTACCTGTCCAGATTAGAACCGCTTACCTGTCCAGATTAGAACCGCTTACCTGTCCAGATTAGAACCGCTTACCTGTCCAGATTAGAACCGCTTACCTGTCCAGATTAGAACCGCTTACCTGTCCAGATTAGAACCGCTTACCTGTCCAGATTAGAACCGCTTACCTGTCCAGATTAGAACCGCTTACTTGTCCAGATTAGAACCGCTTACCTGTCCAGATCAGAACCGCTTACCTGTCCAGATTAGAACCGCTTACCTGTCCAGATCAGAACCGCTTGTTGTCTTGGTACCTTCAAGCCCCTACTGAAGACACACATGGACTCTCTGGCTTTCAATTGTAGCTGAGCGCTGACACCTGACATATGTCATTGTTCATCTTGCTCTGTATATTTCCTTACAGATTATGTCTTGTTTCCTATTTTTGATCTGTAAAGGACTTTGGTCAAACTTAGTTGTTTTCTAAATGCGCTATATAAGTAAAGATGACTTGACTTGACTTGAAGATGACTTGACTCATCTCTCCCAAGTGTTTCTCTGGAAGTGCACTCTTAAAATACTTTTGTCTCCATTTTTTGTGCTGATCTTAAATCAGCGTTCTGCAGCACAGCAGTCATTGCTTGTTATCCATGTTTAACCCTACAGGTCTGTAACTGGTCTTTGTGTATATGTGCACAAACACACGTTCAATCCAAACAGTACTTCATGTTAAGTGCTTTACAGTTAGAATGAATCAGGCCTGAGGAGATGGAACCAAAATCATGAAAAAATGTTCCATCTACAGGATGCCATAACACTGAGTGTCTATTTAAGACAGTAGTGTGGTTCCAGCTTTGGGGAATACTCCTTCCATTCTCAGCATGTCAGCGCTGCAGTCCACAAAAGCATGTCTGTAAAGAGACGTCTGTGGTCTGTCCTCTCAACCCAAAGTCCACTTACTGAGTGTATGCAGGCAAAGACCATAACCATGTCTCTGCTGGATGTCGGCTGCTTTCTGGGTCACATGTGATGTCTTCCTTCATCCGTCTCCAGTTGTACATTTACGGCTGGTGGATGATTCTGACCCCCAGCTCTGTGCGTCTCCAAGGTCAGGAATAAACCTACACGGCCAAACAAAGAAATGTTTTCAGAGCTGGGTGTGCAGGAGTTGGAGCGGCCTGGAGGAGCCCCGAGTTCGGCCACATCACACATTTGGGATGAAGTGGATCATGGATGGAGAGCCAGCCCTCACATCGGTGCCCAACCTCAGTTATGCTCTTCTGGCTGAATGGGAGCAAATCCCTGCAACTAGCGTCCAAAAGCTGTGAAACACCAGAAGCCAGAAAAGAGGAGGCTGTTAGAGAAACACGACCAACATCCATGTGTCCACAAACTTCTGGCCATGTAGTGATGTGTTGATCATCCTGGCTGGTCCAGGAAAGGCTGTTATCTTGGGTTATTTAATCTCAAATCATCAGGAACCTTCTGCTTGACTGATTTGTTTGAAACTTCTTGTTTTTTTTTTGGTTTTTTTACATAACCTACATTTAAAATGCTCAAATACTTTCAGAGATACCAGACCCACTTTCAGCACATTTTTATGAAATTTGAGGCGATGTTTCGATGAATATCTCAGGAACTATTAAAGATAAAAGCCTGAAAATTTTCACAGTTGTTTCTCATCGTGTCATTGATTCAGAGTGGACAATTCTGGACAAATAGATCAAATAATCTGTGATGTTAAGTCAGTTTAAATATACAAAAGAATTGATGATAAGTTCCATCTTTGAACACACGTTACTAAAAAAATTCACAATGCAGAAGTCAACTAGTGATATTTTCTGAACCTCACTGCATCACTGCATGTCACAATAATACAAACTGTAACGTACAGAATTATTTTTGCTGTTAAATACTTGGTCACAAAAATGGAAAAAAATTCCATTTCATCCCATAAAAATGCAGATACTGGTAGATAGCTAGATCCAAGTACACTGGAGTTTTTTTGTTTTGTTTTTTAATGGTTCTCCAAATACAGCTAAATGAATCAATGACAGGATAAGAAATAACTGTGAAAATTTCAGGCTTTTATCTTTAATAGTTTCTGAATTATTGTCATTCAAATGGCCTCGATTTTGAATATGAGAAACAAACATGCTGAAAGTGTTTATTTTTAAATCTCGGGAAATATATCATATATCATGCTAAAATTTCACAAGTATCTTTATGAATGTCCATATTTTATGCTACAAAAATTTCAGGTAAATCAAAAATGGTGGAGTAGAAATTACTGTAAAAAATGTGATGATTTGAGATGGATGATGTGTGTCTCAGTGAAAAGAGGTTTGAGAGGTTTGTCAAGTGATTTTTGTGTGTTGAGTGGAAAAGTAACACACACACACACACACACACACACACACACACACACACACACACACACACGCACACACAGTTGCTGTCATTGCTGTCCTCTGACACACATACACAACTCTGCTGCTTTTTTCGGTGACACAGACACACAAAAAGCCCTTTTTTTCACTCTTCCTGGGGACAATAGCTGTGCAGTGAGGTGAGACTGCGAGAGGAAAAGCATTTATCCTGGCGGAGTAGCACTGATGACCCTCCCTGCTGCCTCTCCTCTTGCTCTCTTTCTCCCTCCGGGCCGACACAGGAAGCCTTTGTGTCGGCTGCACTGAGTCGAGGTGGAGGAGGAGGTGGCGGTGGAGGTGCAGGGCCAGCGGCAGGCGGACCGCTGTCACACCACACACAGCTTTTTCAGGACACAGGCTGAACTTTTGACATGTGTCTACTGACATTACCCATGATGCCGCCCCTCCGCCCACCTTCCCCCTGGCCGGGGTTGTCTCCTCGCCTCACAGGGGTAATGGTGTGTGAGACAGGGCGAGGGAGGGAGGGAGGCAGGGAATATGCTGTGTGTGACACAGAGAAGCTCAGACACAGAAACAGACCAGACGCTCGGTGCGAATGCTTCTGCACTTCTAGAAATTGCCAGAGTGTCTGTCTCCTGTGGCAATTTTTAGCCACAAGAACAGAAACTAATAATGTGTTTTAGTGTTTGCATACGTGTTTCCGAATGTAGTAGATGTCGCTCAGGATCAGGAACTACTGCTTGCACTGCAAAAACTCAAAATCTTACCAAGTCTATTTGTCTTCTTTTTAGTCAAAATGTCTCATCCCACTTGATTTAAGATAAATTCACTTAACAAGAGACATTTCAGCAGATGCAGGGACTTGTTTAAAGACAATGCATCTTAAATATCTTAAGTCAAATAATCTTGAAATTATCTTGTTTTGAGTTGAATTTTACAAGAAAACTCAAAATAAGTTTAACCCTCGTGTCGTCCTGTAGGTCAGAACGACCCGTTTTAAAGTTTGAAAATGTGGAAAAAAAAATATTTTCACAGAGAAACTTCTGATGTCCACATTTTCAACATTTTTGGGAAAACTTTGAACATTTTTTGGTGGAGAAAAAGAAATGTTAAAAATGTTTCTTAAGAACATTCACAAAAAAATCCACCAAAATCCAGCAAATTTGGCTGGATTTTGGTGGATTTTTATGTGAAAGCCTGTACCCACATAGGTAGGTAGGTTTGTCGTCCATATGCAGCCTAAAATCTGTGTCATTGTGAACTATGCGCACTGCCGGCACATTGACTGATTCTTATGACTACAGACTTTACAAGGTGATTCTTGATCATCCACACCTTTGTAATTTACTATTTAAAAAGATGTATTAGGCGTAGTTATTTGGAGGCGCTTTGGTTTTAAATGGTTTCCATCAACGGAGCCCAAACACAGCAGGAGGTTCTAAATTCTCCAGATATCCTGTGCTGTATCCTCAGGAATAATTGCATCAATATAGTGTTGCAGCCCAGTCTGTAATCAGTTACTACATCATGTAAAAAGTAGAAAGCTGTGTTTTTCTGTATTCAGTGCGACAGGCATTGCAACTATCTGCACAATGCAGAACTACTGTAGTATTTTTTAAAATCGCATCCACTTTCTAAACAGTAGAACAGTGAAATTGATCATGTTTGGTTCATTCAACCTGTTGGATCATGCAGCCGTTTACTCCTTTTCTTGTTTACTAGTGTGGAAATCAAATAAGAATTAAAGATATTTCAAACTATTTTAACACTGGTTGTGAGAGAAGTATTCAGTTAGAAGAATATATATTGATACACAGCACCCATCCTTTGGAGAACTTTGTAGCTTTAGTCGTCAGTGGCAGACTTGGCTGATGATTTGATTAATCTCACAGACTAAATCCAGCTTTCAAAGCGGTGTTACATTCAGTCCTGTCTTTGAATTCCCACCGGTTGGAGTCGAACTCCTTCGCTCTGCTGCCACGCTGACGTCCGCTCTGAATAGCCAGTTTCCCCGGTTGCCTCTCGCTTTGCATAAAGCCCATAGAAATCCCAGAAACAGACTCGCACTCATTTGCCTGTCACATTAACTTGGCACCTCACTTTCCTCTGGCTCTTAGGCCACCGTGGTCCACCCAAACAAATGACCTGTTCATCGAGCACAAAGCCCCTCCTCTCCTGCAGCCTTCCGGCCTCGTTTCACTTCTGACCTCCTGCAACCTTCCCTTCCGCCTCTTTTCCCTTTGTTTTCTTTCAACAGGTTGGTACTTAGCCGAGCAATAATGAATTCCATTTTATACTTTGTAGTTTTTTAAAAGGACTTTTTTCAAAAATATCAACAGATTTAATGATATGTCCTCTGTTTGAAACTGTCCAGAGCAATTAACAACTGTGACTGGTTGTAAACAGTAGCTTATAGAGAAATCTATATTCATACAAAGCAAAGATTAACCCTCTAAATGGGTTTGAAAGGTCAATATCTAGAAAAAAATGCCAAGAATATTCCGTTTATGAGAGCCTGAAACAGTAAAAACAAATGACAAATGTTCAGGTGTCCACGTACTTCTAACCAGATAATAGAATAGTTAAAGACTTTACCAACACAATAGGCTTTAAAATTCTCTTTAACTGTCTCACACTCAAAACCTGCAGGTGTCCTTTGAAAAAATTGCCAAAAATACTCAATTTGTCACAGCTACAAACTGTAAAAAAGAAAAAGATGCTGGATTGTCAATTTTCCAATGGTCTTTGAACTTTTATTCATTTAATGTGCAGTTACTTCCCCTCTTGACGTCCCTTTAGTTTGCCCCTAGTTATGCTGCTATAGGCCTAGGCTGCTGGGGAACCTCTCTTGATGCACTGAGCCCTTCTCTAACTACCTATGTATTTACTATATATACCATTATTGCATTACATTCACTCTGTTTCTTTCTGTGTCCTTTCTCCGAGTGTCCCTGGTCCCAGAGCTGGATGCTGGATGCTTCAGATGTGTGGCTGTGTTTTATGGTCCTTGTGTCCCACCCCCCCACCTCTCTATCTCTACCCCTCTATCTGTATCCCTCTATCTCTACCTCTACCTCTATCCCTCTATCTCTACCTTTCTACCTCTTCTGTCCCTCTCAACCCGCCCGGCCAGCAGGCAGATGGGTCCCCCCACATTAGAGCCGGGTTCTGCTCGAGGTTTTTTTCCCTGTTAAAAGGGTGTTTTCCTTGCCACTGTCGCCTTTTGGCTTGCTCTGGGGGTCAGGCATATGGGTTCTGTAAAGCGTCTCGAGACAATTTGACTGTAATTGGCGCTATATAAATAAAATTGAATTGAATTGAAAATTGAATTGTGTTGTAAAATTTAAGCTAAAAAAAATGGAATGTTTCATATCAAAATCACTTTATTTTAATGGTGAATAGCAAATGAAAATCACCTAAATGACACCATTTATAAACTATAGGGACACAAATGTTTAACTTTTCATCTGCCCTGAACTAATCATGTGGAACATTTGGGAAAAACAACCAAATCTTAGCTATATATCTGGATATTTCATCAAAATCATTCTCTTCTTTATATATTTAATTCTAAAACACATCAGAAATAAACCATTCGCAAAACAACTAACTTTGCAGCTGAACTGGGCTGAACTGCAGACAGTGTGGACATAAGTTTAAACAAATATGTAAACAAATGAAAAATACTAGTAGTGAAATATCTATATTATGTAGAGTCAACATTTTTTCTAGGATTAATAAAGCCTGTGAGAACTTGGAAAATGTTTTTGGTTTTTTATTTGTAAAATGAATAAGTAAAGAAAGTCAGCTTTATTTTTTTCTTTTTTATGACATAATTTTATGATATTGCACATGATGTGCTGTTTCTGTAGAGATGCAGGATTTTTATTGCAGTGAAAGATGATCAACAGTAACACCCGATAACTGCAGTCCAGAGGGTTAAAACGTTTATTTAAAAGCTGGACTTTTTTCATGCTCATTTATAAAAAAATACAACAGTAATCTCCCAGGAATTCTAAACTAATAGGTCTCTTCTGGTTCAGAACACTGGTATGTGTGTTTTAACAGCTGATGCATTCAGACGGTTTCAGGAACGACAGGATTCATGACGTCTGAGAGCAAAGACGCATTTATCGGCGTCCAGGTAACAACAGTAACACAAAGCTGTAATGACTTTAACCCTCACGTCGTCCTGCGGGTCAAAATTCACCCATTTCAAAGTTTGAAAATGTGGGAAAAAAATATATATTTTCACAGTGAAACTTCTGATGTCCACATTTTCGGGAAATCTTGGAACATTTTTTGGTGGAAAAAAAAGAAATGTTCAAAATGCTTCTTTAAGAAAATTCACAAATAAATCGACCAAAATCCAGCAAATTTCGCTGGATTTTGGTTGATTTTTATGTGAATGTTCTTAAAGAAAATATTACAAGTTTTACTGATATATATGGAATCACTACAGATATTTTTAGGATTTTTTTTTAGAAGATTTTTACTCATTTTTTGAAAATATTTACTAGAATTTTCTTGCCAAATTTGGGGGATTTTAAAAAAAAAAGTAACTTTTAAGGAATTATTGGAATTTTCTTCCTGAAGGTTTTGCAAATTTTCAGAAATTTGGGGATTTTTTTGCTGAATTTTTGTACTTTTTCAGACAAGGAAACAATATTTTTTGGTGCCTGTAAATGAGGACAACAGGAGGGTTAATGTGCAGCTGCCACCACTGTTGGAAGAATCACTGAGTGCAGGAAGCTCCTGTGTGTTCAATCTGTGTTTGCATTATTTGCTTGGAATGCCATGTATGTGTGTGTGTGCGTCAAAGTTTGTCTGATAGATCAGTGGCCACAGAGGCCAAGTAAACACTAAAGACAGACTGTGCTCCGTCGGCTCTGCTGTAGTGATTAATAGTAGTGATTATGGAGGGTCGAGGTGTTGCAGCTGCCTGTCTGTCACATCCTCCACAGCCTCAAATGTCAGTGAGAAAAACCCCAAAAGACCCACAAACACCATCTGTTCTGCCCATAATTGGAGTCATTATCGTCTTTTTCAAGCTCCGTGGACTCAAACTGGTATCACCTGTGTCGCCTCCTTACTTTATTTAACAGAAACATTCACTACAACTGAGTCCTCACACTGTTTAAACCTCCTCAGACACAGTTCCAGTAACAGAATGGATCACTGATTATAGAGGGAGACCAGGTGGTTCTTCTCTGAACACAACTGTTGCAACTCAGCTCTGAAGCTGCAACAAAATAGGGAGACAACAACAGGGTGGTGACTAAAAAAAAAAAAAAAAGGTTTTATTGTAATGCAAAACCAAGCAAACAAGGTGCACAAAAGACTATAAACCAAACCAAAACCAAACCAGGCTTGTGGAGCTCCAGAAGGAAACAGTTGCTGTCAGAGAAAGATACAGACGCTGGAAGATAAAAGACAGAATCTGACCCCCCAACGGACTCCAAGGGAGTTCACTCTGAAGCCTAACAGGGACAGAACCACAGCAACTTACCACCACTGTACAGTTACAGAATCCATAGGACAGAGACACAAACACCAGCATCACACCCTGGTGACAAACTTCCTCTGAGCAAATATACAAAATTACTTTAACTTACAAAGAGCTGCTTTTTAACTCCAGAAAACACTCACCACACTTTGTCTCCCAACAACCAGAATGCACAGACCTCCATTAAACACTGAACAGCCAGACCACACCCAGAGTCACTCCAGACAGCACCTGTCTTCAATCACAGAAACGACCAGTCTCTGCCCACGATGGTAATCACCCAGCAAAGCTACAAACACTTACACTGGTTCCCCTGATGTGTAGACGAGCCCCAATTTGTTACAACTCTGCTCTGAAGCTGCAACAAAACAGGGAGACAACAACAGGGTGATGACTAAAAAAAAAAGCTTTTATTGTAATGCAAAACCAAGCCAACAAGGTGCATGAAAGACTATAAACCAAACCAAACTAAAACCAGGCTGCTAGAGCTCCAGAAGGAAGCAGAACCTGTCAGAGAGTGAGCCAGATGCTGGAAGTGAGGGAGGTTTGATGCAGTTTGAGCCACTTGATCCCAGGTGTGGCTCAATCAGCTGACGAGCCTCAGCTCCTGAACAGACACACCTGGTGTCCAGGTGGAGGGTCGTCACAACAAATCCAACTGTGCGTGAAACCTGACATTAAATTTGATCGTCCTTCTAGACCTTATCGTGGCGTTTTCTGCAAATAATCATAAATGCATCAGTTACAGTTTAATTTCCTACCACTCTAAAATGCATTTAAATTCTAGTGTTGGCAAACCAAAGTGCTGCAAAGCTTTAATTAGAGCGGCACTATTATTCAAATATAAATCACAATATCAATTTGACTTCCTACAGTTAAAGGAACATGAAGCACTGTGTTTAAAATGCTCCACTCTTAGAAAACATCCCATACAGATAGACTCACTTGGTTACTTTTTGACATGAGGACACTTTATGTCACTTTTTTTAAAACTAATGTTTGCTTGAACATCTGTCTGAGGGAACATCGGTAAACTGTATTGTGTATCCATGAGAAATTTTGGGTGCAAATTTTATTCATATTTTGCCTCAAGGAGAAATTCAAGTAAAGAAAAGAATTATTTTGATGCAAAGATTTAAACATTAGCTGAGTTGAAGCCCAAAATGGAAGTGAAAGAATTCGTAAAAGTGAAGAGTAAAATCACCGACTAATAATCATTTGTCAGTAACTGTGCAGCCCGACTGTACTTGATGCCACTTCTCTGCTGTTTCCTGCTGAGCGGCTGCTGTGAAGTCAGTGTTTACTGAAAACAGAGACTCAAACATTCAATCTGAGCAGCTGGAAAACCAACAGAACCGTCAAAAAGTGGCGTAAAGCTGCACGTTTTCACATTAATTAATACTCACAGAAGCTCAGAGCTGCCTGATGGGGTGTTAAAATGAGAAATATGCTGGTGACGATGTGAAAGGAGCAGTTCTTTCTGTAAAGTGTTCCTGCTGAGGTTTATGGTGCTCTGCAGTCTCCCTCAGAGTTTCCTCTAAGTGGCACTTTTGCCCTGTGATCCTAATTACCTCTGAGGACCTCCTCATTACTGCTCCCAGTGATGGAGGAGGGAGGAAGGAAGTTTATAATCATGTTCAATTAGTGCTCCTTCCCATTTTATCTGAGCCCTTCCACTGTGTTAATGACTTATTTGTAGCAATTATTTGCTTTGCTGAGCTTGTTAACCCCCGTGTTCACCTTGGCAGTTAAGGCGGTTGCTGCGAGGAGCGTTTCACAGTTTCCCTTTTACAGGTTCCACCAAACCAACAATTCATTTCTCTGCTGTTTCTTCACGTCTGTTCTGCTATCTGTCAAAAAAACACATTTTAAACTGTAACTGTGTGCTCCAGACCTCATTACTTGACGATTTTTATCTCTTCAGATGCCAGTTTGAGCTGCAATATCTCCAAAAGTAATGTTAAATACACAAAGTTTCATAAATATGTTGGTAACAGCTCAGTAAATATCAGTTTTAATGTTGTGAAATCACTTTATTATGAATAATTTGGAGAGCAGAGATGCACAAAGGTGGATTAAACGTGCAAAAATATTCAGTATTTGAGCAGATGAGAGGTTTGACTGTAGATTTATTATTTTTACTGAGCTGTCTGGATGTAAAATGAGCTGTAGTTTGAAAAACAGTTTGTCTCTGTGCTTCAGCAGACAGACAGACAGACAGACAGACAGACAGACAGACAGCTGTCATTATTTCCTGCTTTGGGACCTCAGATATGCTTTTTGAAATGCATTTTTCATCTCTGACACCTGTGAACTTGCTCTTTTTAAAAAATCTTTGCTCATATTGAAGTAGATTGTTGTAGAAGAACTAATCAAGACTCTAAACAACAACATTTTAGTTTCATATGAAGCTTTTGCTGTCTGTGTTGAAGCTGATTTTAACGTTTGAGCAGTTTCTAGGTAGTTTTTTTTTTTTTTGCTTCTGTCACATTTTTTTACTGAAATATAAAATTCAGCACCTCAATGGAAACAACAGAATCAGAGCTAGAAGGAACTCAGAAATGTGTTCAGTGCACAAATTATTTGCAAAAAAATATTTATTTTACAAAAACTAAAAAAACAAAACTGGAATCAACTTGTGCAATATTTGATTTATATTATATTTACACTATTCAATATTTTTTATTTGTCACAGACTCATACATCACCAGTCACCTTCTCATTCAGTGCTTTTTATTTATTT
The DNA here is from genome assembly GCF_022539595.1 of Amphiprion ocellaris. Taxonomy (NCBI): domain Eukaryota; kingdom Metazoa; phylum Chordata; class Actinopteri; family Pomacentridae; genus Amphiprion; species Amphiprion ocellaris. The sequence continues at coordinate 2,240,197 of NC_072766.1, forward strand.
GTGTTATTTTCTACATTGTAGATTAATCCTGAAGATTAACACTTTTTGTTTACAACATAATTCAATATGTATTGTTTTATAGTTTTGATGTCTTCTGTATTAATCTGCAATGTAGAAAATGATTAAATAAAAACTATTGAATGAGGAGGTGTGTCCATACTTTTCACTAGTAGTGTAGTGTAGATTATTATTTTATTTATTTAAAACCTAATTTGTTTGTTGTTAGCCTTCAGTCCAGCCCAGTTTAGCTGAAAAGGAGTGCAGATTTTTGAGAAAACATTTTATTTTTGGTGAATTTTTAAATGAGATATGTAGAATTTTTTTTTTTTTTTTTTTAAAGAACGAAATGTCGTGACTTTAAGCTCAGATTTGGTTCTCCAATGAAATGGGATGTCAAGGACCATTTAAATGTTGAAAAAAATGAGGATTATTTAGTTTTTAAAATTTGTGGCTCTAATAAATAGTGTCATTTTGGTCTTTTTTGTTTGTAGGAAAGCATTCCTTTAAAACCCACCAGCAGGTTTTGGAGTTGAGAACAGACATTAACAGACGAGTGAAACCCAAATTTAATGGCTAGTTAGATGAAATATGATTAACTATCATTATTATGTCAAGTGTGAACAGAAAAAGGCATTTATGTTGCTTTTCAAAAGAATAACACAAACTGTGAGCCAGACCTGTTCAGTAAAAGCAGTGAAAAATGAAACTATCAGCAGATGATGCAGAATTCTTTAAGCTAAACAGCCTAAATGCTCATCTGTATGTTTTGTTTTTAGTTGCAGTTTGCTTTAGATCTTTAATTTTGGCAGCAAAAGTGTGTATAAATGTGACATACTTGTAAGTAATATTGAGGTTAGTTCATTCTATTTACTCTTCATGTATTCCAAGTAATGAAATGATGCTGCCTTCATGTATCGTTTTTAAATCTATGACAGAGCCTCAGTAAAATGAGCAACATCTTCTGTTTGTCTCTGGTTCAGAAGGCAAACAAATAAACCAGAAAATAGAACATGTTCTCTGTGTTTGTTCCACCTCCTCAGAGAGTGGGTGATCCAGGAGTCAACTGTCCAGAGTCAGTTGGTTTTGCTCTATTTGCATCAAACCTTTAAACTCTGAAATCCTCCTCAGAATGAAAAGAACAGTTTGACGTTTTGGGGAAAACATCCGAACTCACTGTCCAATGTTTTGGCTTGTTGTTGTTGTGTGTTTTTGTGTTTGTAGCCGTGACACATCGCTAACTATAAATCTAAAATCTCTCAGCCCCGAGGAAACACAACAAATGTTTTACTGTTGGATGCAAGAACAAATAACGACAGAAGACTCGGTTTATTCATTTTAGTTTTGATGACAGCGTCCCCACAACTGTAGGAAAACCCTTCGAGTCAGCACGACTAATGACATGAACTGATTAGCTGCTGCTGCTGCTGTTGTTGTTGTTGTTGTTGCTAGGGTTCCCTGACACAAATACACAAAATAAATGGAAAAATAAGAATATTTCAGGAATGCTATTGAATCCACACAATTCACATGGTGCTGAGTTTAATTCTGCTTCAGAGGTGTATGCAGTAGTTGATTTGTTGGGTTTTGTTAGCAGCCGACAGCTCTTAAAGCCCATAATCTTAGATTTTTCATGAAAATATTGAGGAGAAAGGGAAAGAACAGGTAAATAAGTGCAGCTGTGAATGCCTCAGACTGAGATCTGATGAAGTTCCCTCTGAACAAGTTATAAAACTGTTTGTCTTTAATAAATCCCCCAACTTACACCATTTATCAGAGCTGCATAATGTAAAAACAGAATTTCTGAGGGGCGTTTCTTTGTGTTGAGTACTTTTGTTTTTAATACTTAAAAAAAAAAGAAGTTTGTACTTTTTCCTGATGAAACTAAACCCTGTGAAGCCCAAAGTCCACCTGCAGGTTTGAAAGCCACGTTATGTTTTTAAAAAGTCAAGAAAATGACACCATAGAATAGAGGCAGAAACTGTCAAAAACAGAAAAAATGATCAGATTTTGAACTTTCTGATGGTCCGTAATTATTTGCAAAATGACTTTTGGTTGGTAAAATTGGTAAATTAATGCTTAAAATCAGGATAATTCAGCAAAATGACTTTATTCTACATGTGTCATTTAAAAATAAATATATTTTAAAAAGAAAGATAAATAATTAAATATAATAAATAATACAATAAATAGATGTTTTACACTAATCAGATTCTGTAAAAACTAAACATGCTGTGCTGTTTGTTGTGACGAAGTCATGAGTGACAAAAATTCAGGAACTTTTTGGCTGAACTGCAGGCAGTGTTTACACAGAGCAGAGAGAAGCCACGTCTGGAGACAAAGATAAAATGTAAGCAGTAAAATATCTGTAATATGTAGGATGAACATTGTTGTCCAGTTATGGTAACATCTGTTGTACATTTTGAATCCAATTTTCTTAACTTTTGGAAAAAACAAACAAACCATGAACCTCAGCTTTTGCTTCTTATTTTTCTGTTTTATGGCATTATAAATGTGTCATACTGCACAAAAACATTTCTGAGTTCTCTCTACCTGTAGTCATGGTTGTTCTGTTTCCATGCAGGTCTTTATATTGTGGTGAAAAATGAGCCGACAGTGAATAAAAACATGTGACAGGAGCAAACAAAATGTATATAACCCTGTAAAATCCACTGTTGCAAAAATACAACATCAGTTTTATTTTTTAAATATTGTTTTCTATTATATATAGACGGACGGACAATCGGACGAACGGATGGATAGAAAGAGATATTATTTTTGCTCATTTTTTTTGCTCATTGCTTACTGTATTTGGCTTTCTATCTGTCTGTCTCTCTCTCTATATATATATATATGTATATATATGTATATATATATATACATATATACATATATGTATACATATATGTATGTGTGTGTATTTGTTATATATATATTTGTTATATATATATGTAGTTTGTTGTTTTTCTTTCTTAAACTGTTTAAGGTTCAGAGGATCAGGAAGCTTTAGTATTTAATAGGTTTCTACTAGAATACCACAATATTTAGAGTGAAATCTCTCTTTCTTTTCAGTAGATTTAGCTTGAAAAACAACAAAAGAGCTGCATCAACTCTCTAATCTGACAGAAAATTGAACATGAGAAGCACGTAAAGATCCCAGATCTGTTGCGTTGAATTCTCCGTGAGATTTCTGTTATTCCAGCTCGTCTTCGTACGTTCAGTCAGTTCTCTCACACTTTATATTCAGCCTACAGTTAGGATGCTGATAGCTTGCTACAGGACAACCTCCTTCATGTGCTGTTTTCCTTTTTACCTGAAAAGCTTTTTTAAATCCCCCCTCCAGTCACTAGTAGACGAAAAATTTAGAAAATCCAGTTGAAGTATTGCTCTGTGTGATCAAAGATCAAGGGAAAGGCTTCTGTAGCAGTAAAAGCACTGAATTATACATAACAATATGAAAAGTTGGTGCGCACACACACACACACACACACACACACACACACACACACACAGACACACATGAAGCCCTCCTCTAATTTAAGACGCTGATCCTGAGTGGGCTCTTGTGTCCTGCAGAGACTGATGAAAGCTTCTCATCTTAAGGACAGGTCAGAAGATAGAGCGAGGCCTGAATACTTTCAAAGGGACCCAAATGACCTCTGGGAGCTGAAGCACCGGCGCTGTACAACCTCCTTTAATCTCCCTCTGCTCTCCCCAACCACTTGGTTATCCACGAGAGAGGAGAGAATGGAGAGACCCTTGTTTTTATCTGTTGTCTTTGAGTTTTTCTTCGGGCTACTTGCTGCTTCTGCCCAATCGATGCGCTCACAGGAGCCAGAGAAGTGCAAATATGCAGGAAGAAAAACCACCATGGATGGATGTAACGGCTGAAAGAGATGGGGGTGAGGAGGGGGAGGCGGCAGAAGTGGAAGATGAAAACATAAAAGGCTGTCGCTGTGAGAAAAGAGAGATGGAAAAGGAGAGAAAAGGCTCATCATTCTGCTCTCCATTTCATCTCACTGTGCTATAAAAAAGAGATGAAATCAGGAGGCTGTCAGGTAAAGGAGGGAGTAAAAAACCTTTGCCTCCCCGCTGAAATGGACCGAGGAGAGAAATGGAGAGGAGAGAGGCAGAGCGACCTGCATCGGTTCTCCTTCACAGGAAAAGCTCTCGACTGTCAAGAGAACAAAAACAGCTCGTATCAGGACTTTACCCACGGAGCCTTTCAAGGCGGTTAGAGGCCTTTACCGGAGCACTGGCAGCTTTTAGCAGACACTGGGGGGAAAGTGCCTTTTTGTGTGGAATTGAGTGAATTTTTTTTTTTGGTGAGACGTCCAGATTTATGCCAAAACACAAAGAAAACAGGAAGATATTTCGGCTTCACTGTGTTCTCCTCTGCACGATCAGCCACAACATTAAAACCACTGATAATGATCAAACTTTAGGTCCTGATATTAATGTCCATCTAAACATTATTCCAGACTATAGATCAGGGCTGTCAACCTCATTTAGTTCAGCACAATTTGATCTCCAGTGACCAGCAAAATCACAGCATAACCTATAAATAACCACAACTCCATGTTTCCTTTGTTTTATTGCAAAAAAGTACATTCTGAAAATGTACACATTTATGGAATTATCTTTTTACAAAACATCATGAACAAACTGAAATTTCTTAAGAATAATCAATTCAGTTTCAACAAAATTCAGCCTCAGTTTATCATTTCCACATTACAACTTCCAGATCACAGAGTGTCTACAAAGGAACACAACATTTAGTCACAGCTATCTGGAACTGAACAATATAGGATTTTACTTTAAAAAAGACAAAAAACAACAAAAAAAGACAAAAATTACAAAAATGAGATGCATCATGACAAAAGCGAGAAACAAAATGACCAAAAATTAGACAAATGACACGAAACAAAACAAAAAAAAGACAAAATTAGACAAAAAAGTTACAAAGTGACAAAAAAATGGACAAACGACACAAATGACACAAAAAAATGACAAAAGCATGAAACAAAAATGATACCCAAAACACTGAATAAAGCAAAACACAAAATGACAAACATGAAACAAACAACACAAGCGAGACAAAAAGGAAACACAAAGCGACAAAAACGTGAGACAAACGATTAAAGTCAGACAGAAAAAGACATACTGTACCATTTTAAATATCCATAGTTTATGACCCAGTAGTGACTTAAACCTGCATTCTATCTAACAGCCAGCAGGAGGTGACTCAACTGGTTTCAAGAAGTAGTCAAATTGTATAGAAATGTATGGGAAAATGATGCTGCTTCTTTCTTCGTCTGTTATCTCAGTAAACAATTTCCTCATGAGTTTATGGTCTCAGTTGGTAGTTTCAAGACTTTTTGAATTCAGCATGATGTTTATTTTGTACATTATAGCTCCATTTACAGTAAAAGAGACAATAAAGTAGGCTTTATCGACGTGCGTACTCTTCTCAAGTTCTAATTTAGATCCACAGATTGATAACATCTGTTTTTTAAAAACAACCAAGATGGCCAAATGTGTAACTCAAGGCTTCACAGCAGTCGTCCAAAAACCAACAGGTGGCACCACAGTTACTTCATTCATCATACAAGCAGCTCTGTTTAAGCATCTACATCTGATCTGTGAAGAAACTGATTTGACGTTTAAAAGTGTTGTTCAGGTTCATCTGTGTGAAACTAGCTAGCTGGTACCAGGCTGTGAACATGTTTATTTCTGCTTTAAAGTTGGACATCTCTAGGGACTGACTCAAGCGACCGCTCCAACAACTTTTCATCACTTTCACACTTGTGCGTTAGCTTCATTTTTCAGCCCTAGAGGTTTCTGCTTGGCTACAACTCCCACTGTCTTATAACCACTACTAGCTGCTGAAGCTGACCCACAAAGGAAATGCAGGAGGTAAATGTCATTCTCTGGAGTTAAAGTCCTGGTTTTGTTCCGCCACAGTCCCTCCTGGTACTCAGAAACACCACAGCAGACTGGACACAATATTGATCGCAAACATAACCCACATAGCAGCCGTGTTTCCTCCAAAGCATATTAGCAAAAACTGTTCATTAAAATCCAAACAGACCTTCCAGCAGACGAGGTTACGCGAGGTCAACGCCGGCTCCTCGAGCTGGTAGCTGAACAAAATATGTCCACGTATGCATGCATCGCCCGGCCATATGCACTCAGCCTGCAGCCCACGCTCTGCGCTGAAATCACCCCATATTGCATCCCCACCTCCCCCTGCCTCCCCCCGGCTCTCACATGCACAGTCAGAAATCACAGCGTTGCAGCCAGCACCCCCACAAAAGTGAAAATGAATGTACTCACCACCTGTGGTGGCAGAGAACGAGAGTGGGAGAGGAAGAAAGAAGAGAGAAGGGAAGACGTGGCGACTGTTCCTGGCTCGGAGTCACTGCGACGGGATTCAGGCTTTGCTCAGATTAGTGGAAGTGAGTCTGTGTGAGGCACTGAAGTCACACAATCACACAAACCAGCAGGACGATGGCAGCGACATCAGGAACTCATGTTCTGTGAGTTACAATTACAGTTTTTTTCCAAGGAGTCTGAAGGTTTTGAAGGAGGTATAGATGGATGTCGTGGCTTCAGTTCCTGTCATAAAGGGCTGTCTGACAGCCACAGACTGTTGAGCGTGTTTGTTTTTTTGAGCTAGCAGACACACAACTTCTCTCAGTTAAAGTTGTTTAACCCACGTGTCGTCCTGCGGGTCAAATTGACCCGTTTTAAAGTTTGAAATTGTGGGAAAAATGTATTTTCTTCGCAGTGGAACTTCTGATGTCCACATTTTCAACATTTTTGGGAAATCTTTGAACATTTTCTGGTGGAAAAAAGAAATGTTAAAAATGTTTCTGAAGAGCATTTACAAAAAATCGTTTTTATGTGAATGTTCTTAAAGAAAATATTAGAAATTTTACTTATATATATGGAATCACTTTAGATATTTTTAGGATTTTTTTGGAAGATTTTTACTCATTTTTTTGTAAATATTTACAGAATTTTCTTGCCAAATTTGGGGAATTTCTGAAAAATAAAACTTTCAAGGGAAACTTTTAAGGAATTATTGGAATTTTCTTCCTCAAGGTTTTGCAAATTTTCAGAAATTTGGGGACTTTTTTGCTGAATTTTTGGATTTTTTTCAGACAAGGAAACAACAGGAGGGTTAATCTGCAACAAGTGGTTTGATCAAGAACTGTTACTGTTCAGAGGATTAGAGTTATCCCTCATCAGTACATGTGGCAAAACCTACTTCATCCGTACACTTGGTGTCCAGTTGGACCCCAGTAGTATTTCATCTGTTTCATATTTCTGTACCTGTCCATATCCTCTCAATATATATTTTCCTAAAATGTGTGTTGTCTATAGAAACAAATATGAAAGAAACAATGAAATTACTATTGATGATTACTGACGTGGATTGCTTACAGTATTAGTGTAAGAACTCCTGAATTAAAATAAAGCAAAATGCAACTGAAGCAGTCATCAAAAGAGCAACACAACACATTCATACACAATAATAATAATAATAATAATAATAATAATAATAATAATAATAATAATAATAATAATAATAATAATAAATTTTATTGATAGGTGCCTTTCAGAACACTCAAGGTCACCATACAGAGGAAACACAAATAAAAACACATTCAAATATACAGTATAAAATGTAAGAATTTTTTTAAAAATTTAAAAGAAGAAAATTTTGCAATTTTAAAACAACAGAAGGAGAAGGAGGAATGGAAATCAAAGTGAGTAGGCTTGTTTGAACAGGTGGGTTTTGAGATTGGATTTGAAAATATCCAGCATGCCAATGTTTAGGATTTCAGGTGGGAGGGAGTTCCAGAGGCGGGGGGCAGAGCGGCTGAAGGCTCTGAGGCCCATGGTGGTCATGTGGGCAGGAGGGATGGTGAGGCTGAGGGAAGAAGATGATCTGAGAGTCCGGCTGGATGTGTTTATATGGAGGAGTTCAGTGAGGTACAGAGGGGCGAGGTTATGGAGGGCCTTGAAGGTTAGGAGAATGGTTTTGTAGATGATGCGGTGAGTGACTGGAAGCCAGTGAAGCTGTTGGAGAACTGGGGTGATGTGGTGGAGAGAGGGTGTCCTGGTGATGATCCGGGCTGCTGCATTCTGGACTAGTTGGAGTTTATAGAGGGACTTGAGGGGGAGACCAGAGAGAAGGGAGTTGCAATAGTCTAGGCGGGAGGTGATCAGAGTGGACCAGGATGGCGGTGCTGACAGGGGTGAGGGAGGGACGGAGGCGGTTAATGTTACGGAGATGGAAGTATGCAGACCGAGTGATGTTATTGGTGTGAGTTTGAAATGACAGAGTGCCATCAAGGACGACACCCAGACTCTTGACCTGCGGGGAGGGGGAAAAAGAGGAGTCGTCGATGGTGATGGTGAAACTGTTGGTTTTAGTGTGAACTGATTTGGAGCCAATGAGGAGAACCTCAGTTTTGTCGCTGTTCAATTTGAGAAAGTTGGAAGAGAACCAGGATTTGATTTCCTGGAGGCAGAAACAGAGGGAGGTGGGAGGGAGGGTGGAAGTGGGTTTGGTGGAGAGGTAGAGCTGGGTGTCGTGCGCATAGCAATGAAACTGTATGTTATATTTCCGGAATATGTGGCCAAGGGGGAGAAGATAAATGATGAAGAGGATGGGACCGAGAACAGAGTCTTGGGGAACGCCAGAGGAGAGAGGAGATGGATGGGATGTGAATGTTTTTAACTGAATGAACTGAGTGTGGCCAGAGAGATATGATGTGAACCAGTCCAGGGGTGTGCCAGATAAACCAATGGATGCCAGTCTGTGGAAGAGGATGGAATGGGAAATGGTGTCAAAAGCTGCACTCAGGTCGAGAAGGATGAGGATGGATAGAAGTCCGGAGTCTGCTGCCATCAGGAGGTCGTAGGTTATTTTAAGTAGAGCTGTTTCTGTGCTGTGGTGGGGACGAAAACCAGACAGGAATTGCTCAAAGAGGTTGTTATTGGAGAGGTGAGAGTGGATTTGCGACGCAACTGTTTTCTCCAGGATTTTTGAGAGGAATGGCAGGTTGGAAATGGGACGAAGGTTATTGAAGTTGTAGGGGTCTGAACCAGGTTTTTTGAGGATTGGAGTTAGTGCAGCAGATTTCAGAGGTGATGGGACAGAACCAGAGGTGAGGGAGGAGTGGATGATGGCAGTGATCAGAGGTGACAGGGAGGGGAGACAGGCTTTGATCAGGGGTGTTGGGAGAGGGTCGAGTTGACAGGTGGATGTTTTAGATTTTCTGATTAGTTCACATATTTCAGCAGAAGAGGGAAGGTGAAAACTTGAGAGTGGCTGAGAGCAGGGAGCTAAGGGATCGGAGGGGGAACTGCAGGAGGTGTGAGAGGTCAGTTGCTGGTGGATATTATCAATTTTTGCAGTGAAAAAGTTCATGAGTGAATTACAGTAGCTGACGGAGTAGAAGTGAGGGGGGAGGATGTCTGGTGGGCGCAAGGAGTTATTAATGAGTGAAAACAGAGTCCGGGTGTTCCCATCTCCTGCACTGATGAGACCTGCATAATATTGTGATTTGGCTGTGTTAATTGAGTTCTTATAATGAAGAATGTGGTGATGGTACATTTCTTTGTGGATGGTTAGACCAGTTTTATTGCAGAGTTGCTCCAGTTGTCGACCTTTGGCTTTGAGGAGGCGGAGTTGGGGTGTAAACCAGGGAGCAGAGTGAGTGAAGGATACAGTCTGAGTTTTTATGGGGACAAGTGAGTCCGAGTATGGAGACTGTTATTGTAGTGGGAAACCAGTTCATCTGTAGTGGAGGTGAAGCTGATAGTGGGGAGTGCTTTGATGTCCGTGGTGAGAGATGTCGGGTTAATGTCCTTGATGTTACAAAATGACATTGTACGTGATGGTTTGGTTGTGGAAATGATCAGATTTAGATTGAATGATATAAACAGATGGTCAGAGATGGGGAGATGTGTTGAAGAGCAGTTAGAGGGGGATACACCAGAGCAGCAGACCAGGTCAAGGATATGACCCTTGGAATGGGTGGGGAAATGTATATGTAGTTGAAAACCGAAACTGTCCAGGCAGGATGAGAAATCCACAGTGAGAAAATGATTCATATTGTCCATGTGAATGTTGAAATCACCAAGCAGAATGACATTGGAGGAGAGGGTGCAGAGGTGGGTGAGAAGGGAGGAGAATTCATCAATGAAGTCCTTGTTGTGTTTGGGTGGACGGTAAACAGTGGCTATTAGGGTCGGTTTTGGTCCAATCACCTGTAATATCACTGATTCAAATGATGAGTATGTCGGGGCTGAGAGAGGCAAGACTCTCCACTTCTCGTGATGAATTATCGCGAGACCTCCTCCCCGACCGGTGAGACGAGGCTGACAGGTAAACAAACCCGGGTGGCGTAGACTCGTTCAACTGGGGAAAGTCATTGGGTTGCTGCCACGTCTCTGTTAAGCACAGAAAATCCAGTTTACGGTCGAGGAGGAGGTTCCGAAGAAGAAGAGCTTTGCCGGTGAGGGAGCGGATGTTAAATAGTCCGACGCTGACATCGCTGCGGTCGGAGGTTGTGCCAACGTTAGCCGACATGGCAAGATTGGCCAACGCTTCGCGGTCCGCTTTCCTGCCAGAGCTTCTCCGAGGACGACGACGTGTGGACCAGATGGAGTTGATGGCCGACGAGTTGTTGACATGGAAGCTCCGGCGAGACCCACGGTGGATGTATTTCTGACGCGGGAGGCCAGCGATGCCTGGGGAGAGGTGCAGCACCGGCGGTGGAGCAGGTAGATGGAACCGCAGCTGGAGGAGCTCAGCAGCCGTGTACTGGAGAAAGGCTGCCGATGGACTGAGTAAGATGGACAGTACAGTCCCAGCGAAGATAAACCATACAACCACCCTGTTTATCCACATGATGGATGGGCGGAGGTGGTAGCCGTCAGGTAGTAGCACCAGGTGAGGAGTGGGAGACCGCCGATACGCCACAGGTAAAGAGATCAAACACTCACTGCGAACGATCTGAACGTCTGTCTGTTATTTAGGTTATTAACAATACGACATCGGCATAGCTAAAAGATTAAGAAAAGTTTAAAAAAGTACCAGCGAGCAGCGGCAGCAAGTCGCGCCAGCGTTCACTCAACCGGATGTCCACCAAACGAATGCACACAAAAGATGCATAGTCCGGCTAGGGTCCCCATGGAGCCCAAATGATTTTTCTATATGTACACCACAAACCTGGTTGGAATCAAATAAGTTTTGGTTTATGTGATGGGAACTATGCGGGTGACAACTACCTAAAGGGACCGAAGAATCCAACTTACAAATAAAAAAAATATGACAAGTTATATACACCTGGGGTCCGCATGGCATATTGATGAGGGTTAACAAAGGTGTTAATCTGAAGGCGTCTTCCCAGTCATGGATGAGGTATTCAGTGAATATTTTTGAAATGTGATGCAATCTTATTGGTCAAAAACTGATGGAGGCGGGCCGTGGTTTAGACTTGGCTCTCTCTCGTTGGTGGATAGGCTTGTCCATAGCCTCTCGCCATACGATCCTCCAATCGGTCGTTCCCAGGTACAGAAAGAGAATCCCTCCCTGTTGTGAGTTCTGTGTAAATTTGTGTCTTTAGGTGTTCATTATTAATTATGGTCCATGATCACGGTCTTATCCGTTAGATGCGTTAGCTATAGTCTACTTCCATAGTCATGTGGAATCATTACTTTAGTTTGGGTGACTGTATGTCTCCGGTTTCATGTATTTTTATCAGTTTCATGTTCCCATGATTTTATTATGTCTTAGAGTGGCTTTGAGTATTGAGTAAGTGTGTGTGAGCGTGCAGTGAGCGAAAATATTCTAAATAGAACCTATATTTAGGTCATTAATACATGTTTTTCTGTTAACTCTGTCCATGGTGGTCCACTGTGTAGCTTCGATTCCATCCTGTCAGCTTCTTAGAACTGAGATGGTATTGGTTGTGATCTACTGTCTGACCCACTGGATCTGCTCATGGCCTTCCTTCTGCTTTCTACCATTTTCTTCTTCTACGTCAAACATCAACAGCCCACCACACTGAAAAATTCAAGTTTTGCAGAGGATTTGGATCGTCCAGTCAGGCGGAGCTGCTTGTTTATGCAGTGGATTATCCATTTTAATCCCAGCGTTCGCCTTCTTACATGCAAACGTTCCACTATTTTGAGGAAAATCCATGCTGCTTAGCTCCGCCCACAACTGTGATTGGTTTTAAGAAATAAAAAGAGTGTTTTGTTCCTCTACAGCAGAATGATATTGAGGTGCAGGTGGACCGTTATTTCTACAGGATGGGCTGGAAAACCAAAACTACTCTCTGTCATAGCTCATAAAAACCCATTTCCAATAAGTCATAATAACCCTTTAACCCTCTGAAACCCACCAGTGGGTTTGAAAGACGTTTTATCTTTAAAAACCTGTCAAAATTACCATTTATCATTGCCAGAAATGGTAAGAACAGAGATAATTGTTAGATTTTCAGCCTGATGACAGTGCTTGAGCTGCTCATCCGGGACCTCGCGTTACAAAGCATAACCAAAATTAAGCCTAAAATTTTGATATTTCACCAAAATAATTCTATTATACATTCCTTATTTAGAAATTTCCTAAAAAATAAATCATTTGCGGTAATCCGAGCCTGCAAAAAACAATATTCTGAGACTTTTCAGCTGAACTGCAGGCAGTGTTTCCACAGAGCAGAGAGGAAATATTTCATCTAAATCCTTTGGTTCTATCATTTAAAAAAGATTCTCAAATTTCAGGGGCTTTTCAGCTGAACTGCAGGTTGTGTAAACGCAGTGCAGATAGGAGAAAATAATGGGAACAAATTAAAAATGAATGTTAAAATGTTAGTTTTTCCCAGTGTATGCAACGCCTTTGGCACTTGGAAAAATATTGTACATAATTCCTGTTTTTTTTGTTCTTGTAAAGCAAGTGAAAAAATACTACATCAGTTTTTCCTTCATGATATATTGCTTTATAATGGTGTTGTTCTGCACACTAGACATGTTTGAGTTCTCCCTACCTGTAGCCGTGGCTGTGCTGTTTCTATAGAGGCGTGGGACTTTATACTGCAGTGAAAAATAAGCAAACAGTGACTAAAAATGTGACAGGAGCTTAAGAAAACCCCTGGGAGCTGCTGGAGGTTCAGAAGGTGAAGAGTGTAAACGGTGACTAATCTGATTAATCTGCACTAAAGAGGAGCAGCCACAAGTTTGGGTCATGTAGTCATATGCTGTTTGGTTTTCATTGGTGACTCATTTCATCCGCAGATCCAGTTTGACGATTGTCTCTGATATTAGCACAAAGCCTCGGATTCCCAAAGTAGCTCGTCTTTTTCTTAGGTGTGTGTGGGAGTGTGTGAAATGCGACCGAATGTGTCTCTGCTGGTTTCTGTGATTCAAGTGAAGCAACAGTGTGTGTATGTGTGTGTGTGTGCGTGCGTGCGTGCGTGCGTGCGTGCGTGCGTGCGTGCGTGCGTGCGTGCGTGCGTGCGTGCGTGTGTGTGTGTGTGTGCGTGTACGTGTGCATGTGTGTGTTTCATCCCTCCCACCGTTCCTCCTGTCAGCAGGCCTGAAACCACAAACCATCCTGTCTGGAAACAAAGCCATTAAGACTCAACAAGCGTCTCCGTCTGTCCCACACCCTTTAGTTCGGTTAAGACCTCCTCGCCGTCACACTCCACTCGTTTCCTGTCAGAGTGTGTGTTTGTTTGTGTGTGTGTGTGTGTGTGTGTGCTGACAAATATATTAGAAATCTGACATTTAACGCTTCCCAAAAATTACTCCTTCAACTTAACGAAACCATCCCATTCTGAAAAAGTTGTACAAACTCACCTGTACATCAGGGGTGTCAAACATGCAGCCCGCGGGCCAAAACCAGCCCTCCAGAGGGTCAAATCCGGCCCTCAAAGTGTAAAAATTCCAGAGAAGACATTAACTGCAGATTGTAAATTAGTAAAACTAGAAATTTAAAATCATTTCTAGACCATGACAAGTTGTTTTGATCATAAAGTAAAATGCTAGATTTCTCGTTATTTTTTGCGTCTCATTTTTGTAATATTTTGTCTTGTTTTTGTTGTTTTTTGGTCTTGTTTTTGTCGTTTCATGTTTCCTTTTGGTGTCGCTCATGTTATTTGTCTATTTTTCTGTCATTTTGTTTCACACTTGTGTAATTTTTTGTCTCTTTTTTGTTTTCTTTCATGTCTTGTCTAATTTTTTGTCACTTTGTCTCATTTTTGTTGTTTTTTTGTCTTCTTTTGTCTGACTTTTGTCGTTTGTCTCATATTTTTGTAGCTTTGCTCTTTTGTTTGTCATTTTGTTTCTTTTTTGTCTCACTCATGTTGTCTATTTTGTGTCATTTTGTTTCTCGCTTTTATCATTTATTGTCTTGTTTGTGTGATTTCTGTATTTCTTTGTCTCGCTTTGTTGATACCTGTGACTAAACGTTTATGCAAAAACACAGATAGTGTCTGCATCATAGGTGTTTCTAGCCCAGTTTTGGGGGTGCTCAAGCACCCTTAAATTGAATCCCAGCACCCCTAAAATTTGAGAGATTTTTTTTTTTGTATTGCATGTCCTTTTTTTTTTATAAACAAACCAGAAAAGTGTAAAAACCGTACAGTACTTGGTTGATAGGTAATGTTTTAACAACAACAATACTGCGCACGCACGCACGCACGCACGCACACACACACACACACACACACACACACACACACACACACACACACACACACACACACACACACACACACACACACACACACACCCAACTTTCTCACCTGGGCTCTGAGCCTCTACCTGCACAGAGCTGAAGACGCCGCCGAGCCTCGGTCCAGCCGGCCTCCTGTCTGTGGGTGTTTGAGTGCTGAGAGGTTTGTGGATGCATGTGAACGTTCTGTGTTGAAACAGCAGCTTTGGACTCAGTAACGCCGGGAAAAACCAAGAGCTCCTTTATTTGTGACTTCCACTAAAAAAACTGATGAAAATAAGTTTACCAGGATTCTGACTGATAACAGATTATTAAATAATGAAAATAATCGTTTAAATATTCCTTTAAACAATCCTTTTAGGTCTACATTTCCTTTACACTGACTTCTTGGTATATGTACAAGTATTTTGGGTGGAATATACCATTAAGCCCAATGTTCAAGGGTTCTTCTGGGAATATACCATTAAACCGACCTTTTAGGTAAATGTTCCAGGATGTTGAGTAGAATATACCATCAGATCAACCTTTTAGGTCTACATTGGAAGAATTTAGAGTGGAATATTACTCCAAACCATCCTTTAGGTCTGCATTTAAGGTGGAATACTCCTTTACACCAAGATTTTTTTTGGTCTACATTGAAGGATTTTAGGTGGAATATTCCTTTGAACGAACTTTTTAAGTTCATGTTCAAGGATGTTGGGTGGAATATACCATCAGACCAACCTCCAAGGTCTACAGTAGTGAATTTTAGGTGGAGTATACCATTAAACTCACCTTTTAGGTCTACATTGGAGGATTTTAGGTGGAATTTTCTTCCAAACCATCTTTTAGTCTAAATGTAAGGATGATTAGGATGGTATATTCTTCCAAACCAACTTCTCAGGTCTACATTTCAGGTGGAATATTCCTCCATACTAACTTTTTAGTTCTACATTGAAGGATTTTTTTCTAAACCACCCTTTCGGGTCTATATTTGAGGTTTTAGGTGGAATATTCTCTTTAACCAGCCCCTCAGGTCTCTGAGGATTTTGGATGGAATACTCGGTTAAAGCAACATTTTAGGTGCATGTCCAAGGATTTTTGGTGGAATGTTCCTTTAAGGTGGATGTGTGAGGACCTTGTAGGTGGAATACTTCCTGAAACCAATCTTTCAGGTCAACATTGAAAGATTTAAGGTGGAATATTCCTTTAAACCAACCTAAATTTCATGTTTTGATCATTATCAAGTGAGAAACCTCAATCCAGACTCCTTATAATGACGTTTGAGATTTATGCTGCTGTTATTTGTTTAGTCCAGACTAAATGACAGAAATCCACAACTGTAATTTTATTTCAGGACTCAGTTATTAAATGTCAAAACAATCCATGTGACTCTAAAAACTCAACAGCTTTACAAACTCTAAGATTAAACTCTCCACAAGGATCCAAAATAAGTTGGACTTCTACATGAGAGCTTTAATTATTCTTCATCTACTTCCTGAAAAGTTTGGTCAATAAAAAAGACAAAAACTAATATTTTCAGCTGAGCTAAAGACAGACTTTGTGATTTTTCTGCTCACATGTTGTGTTGTTGTAAACTTACTCTTTCAAATAAATAGCCGCCTAACCCCCTTGAAACCAGTGTTTGTCCTGTTTTTGTGTTACTCCTCGGCGACCCTAGACAGCAGGGTCCTAATGTTTTTTGAGCAACACACCATACTATGACGTTTTTACAATGATGGTTCTACTATGGAACCAGTTTGACATGTTCAGGTGTTCTTTGTGTGAAAACTCAGAGATTTCAGGGATCAGAAGGTGGTTTTCAACTTTCTTTGTTAACTTTCTGCTTCAACTTTAAATTAAATTTCTTTCACTAAGCCAGCCCTCTGGACTTCCAGTAAGCTGTGTTCCTATTGGCTGTCCAGGTGGCTGCTTGGTGTTATCAGGAACACCTGAGCAGCTTGGTGTTATCAGGAACACCTGAGCAGCTCAGTGTCTTCCTGCTTTGTTTAGCTGCAGACAAACATTTTCTCTGCTTCTCTCCACCACTGAACCGGGTTTGGCTCCATTGCTTTAGTTTCTTCTTTAGGCGTTGGCTTGCAGCTTCCAGCAGTAAAATCGTCTTTAATGTGTTTCTTGGTGTGTTTTAGGGCTTTGTACTGGATAGTTGTCTTGGTAAATGTGGTTCTCTAGCCACAGTTAGCACATGGTGCTAATGTGTGCAATGATTAGTGGATTTGGTACAGCTGAGTTGTGTCTTTATCTTGGCTGTAGTGAGTCTTTAGAGGTTTTTGGTCAGACACATTCTGTATTCTTGTTTGAGAACCAACGTTGGTTGTCCAGAAGGTAAGAGTTCCTGTCCTGATTCTCTGTTCTCAGAGGTTCTCTGGTAGGCTGCAGGAGACTTTAGCGTTTGGGTTGTGCTAGTTTGGTTTTTGTACGGTTTCATTTGGACGACTATCTTGAGGCCCCTCCATGTGGTTTAGTGAGGTTTTCTGGAACAGTTCCACAAAGCAACCTGCAGCAGAAGAGACTTTGAGAGTTTTTAGGAAGTTCTGGAGACCAGACTTTAGAGCAGCAGAAACATTTGTCAGCAGTTTGAGCAGGAGAAGGTGAGCTTCAGAGTAGAAATGAGACAGAAACCTTCTTGACCCGTGGGGTGAGGTCCTGTACCAAGAGTTTGAGCAGGTTGTGAAGAGTCTGTAGTTCTTTGGTCTGAAAACACAAGAAGAGTCGACTCATTAAAGGAGAAAACAGGAGATATTGTTGGTTCTTCTGTCGCTCTGCAGTTTCCTTAGACTGAATATCAAGTTTATATTTTAAATGATTTCCCATGTGAGCCCAAGAAGACTTCAATAAACTCCCTCCATCCCCTGGACACAACATATTTTATTACCATGTTAAATCTGTTTTTTTAAATATGTTTTTGAGTTTTAATCCTAGTTTTAGCATAGTTTTTTCTCTTTGCTTGTTTAGTTTTCTCATCTGTGTGAAAGGTGCTAAACAAATAAAGTTGAATTGATAAACTGCATAACTGACTAACTCGTGATTGTGACAACAGAAGTATTTTCATTGTGATTTAAGGGATTGTTTCATTTTTAAGGTTGGGGTTAAACTCTTGACAGAAAAAAAAGATTAAATAAATAAACTACATTAAAAAGAGCAATTAAATCAAAGGGGAAAAAAACATTTAATACAATTAAACTTTCAAAAAGAAAATTAAACATTAAATGTAATTAAATTATATTAGACAAGAATATTTAATTAGATAATTAAACAGAAGATACAAAACATGTAATTATGACATTAAACAAATTTTATAAAACAAAAATATTAAACATTAAAAATGAAATATTTTAGATAATTAAACATTTAAAAATACAATTAAACAAGAAGAATATTAAACATTTAAAAAAATACAAAACATTTAATTCGATTATTAAACTTTTAAAAAGACAACATTTAATTAAAAAATTCAATGGTGAATTAAAAAATTAAATCTTAAAGACAAGAAAACTTTAAATAGGAATTGAACAGAAAATACAATGAAGCATTTAAAAAGAAAATTCTACATTAAAAGGTGGTAAAACATTTAAAAAGAAAAACCTTAACAAAGACTTAATCGAAAAATTAAACATTGGGAAACAAAAGGAGATTTCTCAAACAAGCCGATAAAACATTTGAAAAAACAACAGTTAAACATTAAAAAAACAAAACATTTTGAAATCAAATCAGACATTAGAAAAGAATAAAAGGTTAGAAAAGAGCAAAACTAAACATTTTAGAAGAATCAAACTAAAGACAAAACATTTGAAAAGACACCAGTTAGACTTTAGAAGATCAAATTAAACAGAAGAGACAATAAAACGATGAAAAAGAGCAAAAACCGATAAATGTCTTAAAGTGTTTTCTCGTCTGAAATGAAAACATCAAGTTGTTTCTTCAAACAATTCCTCTCTCTATGTTCTTGGTTTGATATTGGACAGATTTACTAAGAACTCATTTCAGAAAACTGCTTTCCAGATAAAGTCTACTAGTAGTTGAAGGCATCGATCAAACTAATATTACCTTCTGATCTCCACAAACTTTACTGTTCAGTGAAGAGAATCAAAGTTTGTTGAGGATTTCTAAAAAACCCACAGGTGAAGGTCTGAGAAGAACTCAGGATGGTCTGAATGTGAAATCAAGACTCATGGTCACAAGTTTTAAGGCTTCTGTTAACCACAAAGTTCAAACTAACAGAGAAGTACTGAGAAACTTTTAAAACTTCAGTCCTCAGACTGTCTGAAGGTTCAAACTAACAGAGAACTACTGTGGAACTTAGAAGATATCAGTCCTTGTACTGTCTGACAGTTCAATCTAACAGAGAACTACTGTGGGACTTAGAAAATTTCAGCCCTCAGACTGTGTGAAAGCTCAGGTCCTGTGGACTCGGGAGGTGTGGAGGCTTTGGAAAGTCTATGAACTGAGGGTTCAACCTTCCAGCACAAAGGCTGAAGTCCAACCTCCTGAGAAAAACGGTCGAGACGAGACTCGAGTTAAAAAAAAACTCGAAAATGACAAAAAATAGATGATAAATGCGCAAAAAAAAGAAAATTTAGTATCTGAGCGAGTAGCTCAGGAGGATAAGAAGAGGACTACCAAGTGGAAGGTCGCAGGTTCAAGACCCACCACTGGCACTTTTCTTTGTTTGTCTTTGTCAGAATTTTGAGAAAATTTAGGAAGCGTCTGGTCTTGAACCAGCGACCTGCAGCTCCACAGGCAAATCCTTAACTCACTGAGCTACAGATCAGATGAAAAGAAATAAATTCGTCGTCCCTTTGGCATGATAGTTCCTGAAGTGACCACATGGGCAGAGCCAAGGCGGAGTCTGGGTGGAGTCAGGGCGGAGAGTAGGCAGGGAGGTGGGTGGCGGCCTCCCCCCTCTACTCCCCCGCCTCTCCCCACCACCCACCACACCTTCCCCCGCCCGACGAGTTCTTCGAGTCTCCATGAGTTCTTCCAGTCTCCACGGGTTTTCCCGAGTTTCTGGAGTTTCCACCAGGTCGGAGGCAGAACAAGTTGTCATGAAGAGGTGTTGAAGTTGGCCAGGATGGACTGACTTTTTACAGCGAGTAAAAGGAAGACCACTAGAAGAGCAGGTCTTTAACCACTATCCATAAAATCCATGGAGTCGCTCCAGAGAAATGAAGGGAGGTCAACTTTTATCAACCTTCATCCAGATGTTCAACTTCATATCTTTACTTTGACATCTTTAGCACCACAAACCTTTAGTATAGTATGCAATTTGACCTGTAACTGGCTTCATATGAATAAAATTGAATTAAAATTGGATGTATCTTGTAATGGAGTAATTCAGCTATATATGTTGGAAAACACATTTCATTTGTCCATTAATCTGTTGATTGTTTTCTCCACTAATTCATTTCTTGTTTTATATGATGTCAAACCCAAATATATTCAGTTTACTGTCATAAAAACCAAAAAGATTTACATTCATGATGCAGGAATCAGGCAGTTTTTCACTTTTTATCTCAGTTTAGTCAGAAAGATATTTGATAATGTGTGAATTGTTGCAGCTTGTGAGCCGTAGAAAGTTTTAATCTTTGGGGCCGAGTGTCAAAAAACATTTAGAAACCAACATCAACAAAACACTCAACAAAGATTTGAACATCATTAAAGGGAAATCCAACTTTTGCATGACAATGTCTAATTAAAGGACATTTATTTCCAACGTAAATGTGTGATATTCATCCTCTGGAGCTTTCTCTTCACATCGTCTTCCACCTGGACTGGTTTGGTCGGGAGCATGTGCAACAAACATTTGAAAAACTGCACTTTAACATCAATGAATGACACTGAAGTTTAATCTCTACATAAATGAGACTGAGTCTGGATGTGCTGCTCTGTCATTAACTAGTAAGTTTAGGGAAAGTTCAAACAAAAGAGGACAGTTCAGATCAGACTTGAGAATGAGTTAATTTTGAACAAACATCTCAGACTTTCTGAGCTTCAGCACCTCTAGCAAGATAATTTAACAACAAGCAACTCAAGAGATCCACAAGTTGGAGAGAGTTAGCTTTAGCTGAGCCAAAGAACATGTGGGACGCTAACCTAGCAAACATTTCAGACTTTTCTCTGTGAATTCAGAGAAATAATTTCCTATTTAATGACAGAGCTACACATCTTAACTCAGTCTCATTAAAACAGACTCTAATTCAGTATCATCCATCCATATTAAAGTGCAGTTACCCAAAATGTTTGTTGCATGAGCTCCAACAAAACCCGTCCAGGTAGAAGGCCACTTTGACAAACAGGAAGTGGACAATTTCAAGCAGATTTATAGAAGGGGGAACCGGACTGTACTAAGTGTGGTCGAGTATAGAGGGGTGTTTTGTGGGTTTTTAAGGCTGATAATGATTATTAGTGAGACATTTGGAGTAGACATTCCAGAGGGTTAGACGAGAATTTATTTTTCAACATATATGGCTGAATTACTCCAACATTACAAGATACATAGAATTTTAATTCAATTTTACTCATATAAAGCCAGTTACAGGTCAAATTGCATACTATACTAAAGGTTTGTGGTGCTAAAAATCTCCAAGTAAAGATATGAAGTTGAACATCTGGATGGAGGTTGATAAAAGTTGACCTTCTTTCATTTCTGTGGAGCCGACTCCATGGATTTTATGGATAGTGGTTAAAGACCTGCTCTTCTAGTGGTCTTCTTTCTAGTCGCTGTAAAAATTCAGTCCATCCTGGCCGACTTCAACACCTCTTCATGACAACTTGTTCTGCCTCCGACCTGGTGGAAACTCCAGAAACTCGGGAAAACCCGTGGAGACGGGAAGAACTCATGGAGACTCGAAGAACTCGTCGGGCGGGGGAAGGTGTGGTGGGTGGTGGGGAGAGGTGGGGGAGTAGAGGGGGGAGGCCGCCACCCACCTCCCTGCCTACTCTCCGCCCTGACTCCACCCAGACTCCGCCTTGGCTCTGCCCATGTGGTCACTTCAGGAACTATCATGCCAAAGGGACGACGAATTTATTTCTTTTTATCTGATCTGTAGCTCAGTGAGTTAAGGATTTGCCTGTGGAGCTGCAGGTCGCTGGTTCAAGACCCGACCCTTCTTAAATTTTAATCAAAATCCTGACAAAGACAAAGAAAGAAAAGATCCACTGGTGGGTCTTGAACCTGCGACCTTCCAGTTGGTAGTCCTCTTCTTATCCCCCTGAGCTACTCGCTCAGATGCTAACTTTTCTTTTTTTTGCGCATTTATCATCTATTTTTTGTCATTTTCGAGTTTTTTTTTAACTCGAGTCTCGTCTCGACCGTTTTTCTCAGGAGGTTGGACTTCAGCCTTTGTGCTGGAAGGTTGAACCCTCAGTTCATAGACTTTCCAAAGCCTCCACACCTCCCGAGTCCACAGGACCTGAGCTTTCACACAGTCTGAGGGCTGAAATTTTCTAAGTCCCACAGTAGTTCTCTGTTAGATTGAACTGTCAGACAGTACAAGGACTGATATCTTCTAAGTTCCACAGTAGTTCTCTGTTAGTTTGAACCTTCAGACAGTCTGAGGACTGAAGTTTTAAAAGTTTCTCAGTACTTCTCTGTTAGTTTGAACTTTGTGGTTAACAGAAGCCTTAAAACTTGTGACCATGAGTCTTGATTTCACATTCAGACCATCCTGAGTTCTTCTCAGACCTTCACCTGTGGGTTTTTTAGAAATCCTCAACAAACTTTGATTCTCTTCACTGAACAGTAAAGTTTGTGGAGATCAGAAGGTAATATTAGTTTGATCGATGCCTTCAACTACTAGTAGACTTTATCTGGAAAGCAGTTTTCTGAAATGAGTTCTTAGTAAATCTGTCCAATATCAAACCAAGAACATAGAGAGAGGAAATGTTTGAAGAAACAACTTGATGTTTTCATTTCAGACTAGAAAACGCTTTAAGACTTTTATCGGTTTTTGCTCTTTTTCATCGTTTTATTGTCTCTTCTGTTTAATTTGATCTTCTAAAGTCAAACTGGTGTCTTTTCAAATGTTTTGTCTTTAGTTTGATTCTTCTAAAATGTTTAGTTTTGCTCTTTTCTAACCTTTTATTCTTTTCTAATGTCTGATTTGATTTCAAAATGTTTTGTTTTTTTAATGTTTAACTGTTGTTTTTTCAAATGTTTTATCGGCTTGTTTGAAAAATCTCCTTTTGTTTCCCAATGTTTAATTTTTCGATTAAGTCTTTGTTAAGGTTTTTCTTTTTAAATGTTTTACCACCTTTTAATGTAGAATTTTCTTTTTAAATGCTTCATTGTATTTTCTGTTCAATTCCTATTTAAAGTTTTCTTGTCTTTAAGATTTAATTTTTTAATTCACCATTGAATTTTTTAATTAAATGTTGTCTTTTTAAAAGTTTAATA
This sequence comes from Amphiprion ocellaris, assembly GCF_022539595.1. Taxonomy (NCBI): domain Eukaryota; kingdom Metazoa; phylum Chordata; class Actinopteri; family Pomacentridae; genus Amphiprion; species Amphiprion ocellaris. The sequence continues at coordinate 2,263,347 of NC_072766.1, forward strand.
ATCGAATTAAATGTTTTGTATTTTTTTAAATGTTTAATATTCTTCTTGTTTAATTGTATTTTTAAATGTTTAATTATCTAAAATATTTCATTTTTAATGTTTAATATTTTTGTTTTATAAAATTTGTTTAATGTCATAATTACATGTTTTGTATCTTCTATTTAATTAAATATTCTTGTCTAATATAATTTAATTACATTTAATGTTTAATTTTCTTTTTGAAAGTTTAATTGTATTAAATGCTTTTTTCCCCTTTGATTTAATTGCTCTTTTTAATGTAGTTTATTTATTTAATCTTTTTTTTCTGTCAAGAGTTTAACCCCAACCTTAAAAATGAAACAATCCCTTAAATCACAATGAAAATACTTCTGTTGTCACAATCACGAGTTAGTCAGTTATGCAGTTTATCAATTCAACTTTATTTGTTTAGCACCTTTCACACAGATGAGAAAACTAAACAAGCAAAGAGAAAAAACTATGCTAAAACTAGGATTAAAACTCAAAAACATATTTAAAAAAACAGATTTAACATGGTAATAAAATATGTTGTGTCCAGGGGATGGAGGGAGTTTATTGAAGTCTTCTTGGGCTCACATGGGAAATCATTTAAAATATAAACTTGATACTCAGTCTAAGGAAACTGCAGAGCGACAGAAGAACCAACAATATCTCCTGTTTTCTCCTTTAATGAGTCGACTCTTCTTGTGTTTTCAGACCAAAGAACTACAGACTCTTCACAACCTGCTCAAACTCTTGGTACAGGACCTCACCACACGGGTCAAGAAGGTTTCTGTCTCATTTCTACTCTGAAGCTCACCTTCTCCTGCTCAAACTGCTGACAAATGTTTCTGCTGCTCTAAAGTCTGGTCTCCAGAACTTCCTAAAAACTCTCAAAGTCTCTTCTGCTGCAGGTTGCTTTGTGGAACTGTTCCAGAAAACCTCACTAAACCACATGGAGGGGCCTCAAGATAGTCGTCCAAATGAAACCGTACAAAAACCAAACTAGCACAACCCAAACGCTAAAGTCTCCTGCAGCCTACCAGAGAACCTCTGAGAACAGAGAATCAGGACAGGAACTCTTACCTTCTGGACAACCAACGTTGGTTCTCAAACAAGAATACAGAATGTGTCTGACCAAAAACCTCTAAAGACTCACTACAGCCAAGATAAAGACACAACTCAGCTGTACCAAATCCACTAATCATTGCACACATTAACACCATGTGCTAACTGTGGCTAAAGAACCACATTTACCAAGACAACTATCCAGTACAAAGCCCTAAAACACACCAAGAAACACATTAAAGACGATTTTACTGCTGGAAGCTGCAAGCCAACGCCTAAAGAAGAAACTAAAGCAATGGAGCCAAACCCGGTTCAGTGGTGGAGAGAAGCAGAAAAAATGTTTGTCTGCAGCTAAACAAAGCAGGAAGACACTGAGCTGCTCAGGTGTTCCTGATAACACCAAGCTGCTCAGGTGTTCCTGATAACACCAAGCAGCCACCTGGACAGCCAATAGGAACACAGCTTACTGGAAGTCCAGAGGGCTGGCTTAGTGAAAGAAATTTAATTTAAAGTTGAAGCATAAAGTTAACAAAGAAAGTTGAAAACCACCTTCTGATCCCTGAAATCTCTGAGTTTTCACACAAAGAACACCTGAACATGTCAAACTGGTTCCATAGTAGAACCCTCATTGTAAAAACGTCATAGTATGGTGTGTTGCTCAAAAAACATTAGGACCCGGCTGTCTAAGGTCACCGAGGAGCAACACAATAACAGGACAAACGCTGGTTTCAAGGGGGTTAGGCGGCTATTTATTTGAAAGAGTAAGTTTACAACAACACAACATGTGAGCAGAAAAATCACAAAGTCTGTCTTTAGTTCAGCTGAAAATATTAGTTTTTGTCTTTTTTATTGACCAAACTTTTCAGGAAGTAGATGAAGAATAATTAAAGCTCTCATGTAGAAGTCCAACTTATTTTGGATCCTTGTGGAGAGTTTCATCTTAGAGTTTGTAAAGCTGTTGAGTTTTTAGAGTCACATGGATTGTTTTGACATTTAATAACTGAGTCCTGAAATAAAATGACAGTTGTGGATTTCTGTCATTTAGTCTGGACTAAACAAATAACAGCAGCATGAATCTCAAACATCATTATGAGGAGTCTGGATTGAGGTTTCTCACATGATAACGATCAAAACATGAAATTTAGGTTGGTTTAAAGGAATATTCCACCTTAAATCTTTCAATGTTGACCTAAAAGTTTGGTTTCAGGAAGTATTCCACCTACAAGGTCCTCACACATCCACCTTAAAGGAACATTCCACCAAAAATCCTTGGACATGCACCTAAAATGTTGCTTTAACCGAGTATTCCATCCAAAATCCTCAGAGACCTGAGGGGCTGGTTAAAGAGAATATTCCACCTAAAACCTCAAATATAGACCCGAAAGGGTGGTTTAGGAAAAATCCTTCGATGTAGAACTAAAAAGTTAGTATGGAGGAATATTCTACCTGAAATGTAGACCTGAGAAGTTGGTTTGGAAGAATATACCATCCTAATCATCCTTACATTTAGACTAAAAGATGGTTTGGAAGAAAATTCCACCTAAAATCCTCCAATGTAGACCTAAAAGGTGAGTTTAATGGTATATTCCACCTAAAATTCACTACTGTAGACCTTGGAGGTTGGTCTGATGGTATATTCCACCCAACATCCTTGAACATAAACTTAAAAAGTTCGTTCAAAGGAATATTCCACCTAAAATCCTTCAATGTAGACCAAAAAGTCTTGGTGTAAAGGAGTATTCCACCTTAAATGTAGACCTAAAGGATGGTTTGGAGTAATATTCTACTCTAAAATCTTCCAATGTAGACCTAAAAGGTTGATCTGATGGTATATTCTACTCAACATCCTGGAACATTTACCTAAAAGGTCGGTTTAATGGTATATTCCCAGAAGAACCCTTGAACATTGGGCTTAATGGTATATTCCACCCAAAATACTTGTACATATACCAAGAAGCCCGTGTAAAGGAAATGTAGACCTAAAAGGATTGTTTAAAGGAATATTTAAGCAAACAAAAAAATGCCTTACTATACTATGTAGAAAAAAAATGGGATTTTTCAAACATGTTGTAAAAACGTGCCATATGATGACATAATGTAAAGGAGGCCATGAAAAACACTCCAGAAAGGTTTTCTTTGAAAAAAAAATCATCATGAATTTTGGCACGCTTGTCACATTTTGGACAACATACTAAACTATAACATTTTTTTTCCATAATTTGGACAACATACTAAACTATGAGGTTTTAATAACATTTTGAATGACAAACAGTAACTTGTTGCTCTTTTTGTTCCCAAAGCTGGAATCGAACCTGCGTCTTCAATGTAGCTCTGTTTAGGAGTCACCCGCTTAACCAGTTGAGCTACCTGCACAGCTTTTTTTCAGCTCTTGGACGACATACCAAACTATGACGTTTTTGTGACTTTTTTTTTTTTTTTTTTTAAAGTAAATTTTTTGGCCTTTTATCAGCTGTATTGGATAGGTGCAGTGAGAGAGAGAGAGAGAGAGAGACAGGAAATGGGAAAAGAGTCGGAGGAAGACATGCAGCGAAGGGCCGCGAGCGGAAATCGAACCCGGACCAGCTGCATCGGGGACCAGCCCCTGTACATGGGTCACCCGCTTAACGCGTTGAGCTATACAGCGACATACTAAACTGCGTTTTTTTTCCATATTTTGGACAACATACTAAACTATGACTTTTTTAAAATATTTTGGAGGACATACTAAACTATGAGGTTTTAATAATATTTGCAATGACAAAGAACATTTTTTGCTTTTGTTGTTCCTGAAGCTGGAATTGAACCTGGGTCTCCAATGTAGCTCTGTTCAGAAGTCATCCTCTTAACCAGTTGAGCTACCTGGACAGCTTTTTTTTAAGCTCTTGGACGACATACTAAACTATGTTGAAAAAAAATGGGATTTTTCAACATGTCGTAAAGACGTGCCATATGATGAAATAATGTAAAGGAGGCCGTGAAAAACACTCCAGAAAGGTTTTCTTTGAAAAAAAATCATCATGAATTTTGGCGCAAAAAAACGCCTTACTATACTATGTCGAAAGAAAATGCGATTTTTGACACACGTTGTAAAAACGTGCCATATGATGAAATAATGTAAAGGAGGCCGTGAAAAACACTCCAGAAAGGTTTTCTTTGAAAAAAAAATCATCATGAATTTTGGCGCAAAAAAACGCCTTACTATACTATGTCGAAAAAAAATGCAATTTTTCAAACATGTTGTAAAAACGTGCCATATGATGAAATAATGTAAAGGAGGCCGTGAAAAACACTCCAGAAAGGTTTTCTTTGAAAAAAAAATCATCATGAATTTTGGCGCAAAAAAAACGCCTTACTATACTATGTCGAAAAAAAATGCAATTTTTCAAACATGTTGTAAAAACGTGCCATATGATGAAATAATGTAAAGGAGGCCGTGAAAAACACTCCAGAAAGGTTTTCTTTGAAAAAAAATCATCATG
>NC_072766.1:2586925-2624425 GCF_022539595.1 Amphiprion ocellaris
AAAAAAAAATCATCATGAATTTTGGCGCAAAAAAACGCCTTACTATACTATGTCGAAAAAAAATGCGATTTTTCAAACATGTTGTAAAAACGTGCCATATGATGAAATAATGTAAAGGAGGCCGTGAAAAACACTCCAGAAAGGTTTTCTTTGAAAAAAAAATCATCATGAATTTTGGCGCAAAAAAACGCCTTACTATACTATGTCGAAAAAAAATGCGATTTTTCAAACATGTTGTAAAAACGTGCCATATGATGAAATAATGTAAAGGAGGCCGTGAAAAACACTCCAGAAAGGTTTTCTTTGAAAAAAAAAATCATCATGAATTTTGGCGCAAAAAAACGCCTTACTATACTATGTCGAAAAAAAATGCGATTTTTCAAACATGTTGTAAAAACGTGCCATATGATGAAATAATGTAAAGGAGGCCGTGAAAAACACTCCAGAAAGGTTTTCTTTGAAAAAAAAATCATCATGAATTTTGGCGCAAAAAAAACGCCTTACTATACTATGTCGAAAAAAAAATGCGATTTTTCAAACATGTTGTAAAAACGTGCCATATGATGAAATAATGTAAAGGAGGCCGTGAAAAACACTCCAGAAAGGTTTTCTTTGAAAAAAAAAATCATCATGAATTTTGGCGCAAAAAAACGCCTTACTATACTATGTCGAAAAAAAATGCGATTTTTCAAACATGTTGTAAAAACGTGCCATATGATGAAATAATGTAAAGGAGGCCGTGAAAAACACTCCAGAAAGGTTTTCTTTGAAAAAAAAATCATCATGAATTTTGGCGCAAAAAAACGCCTTACTATACTATGTCGAAAAAAAATGCGATTTTTCAAACATGTTGTAAAAACGTGCCATATGATGAAATAATGTAAAGGAGGCCGTGAAAAACACTCCAGAAAGGTTTTCTTTGAAAAAAAAAATCATCATGAATTTTGGCGCAAAAAAAACGCCATAGTATACTATGTCGAAAAAAAATGCGATTTTTCAACATGTTGTAAAAACGTGCCATATGATGAAATAATGTAAAGGAGGCCGTGAAAAACACTCCAGAAAGGTTTTCTTTGAAAAAAAAATCATCATGAATTTTGGCGCAAAAAAAACGCCTTACTATACTATGTCGAAAAAAAATGCGATTTTTCAACATGTTGTAAAAACGTGCCATATGATGAAATAATGTAAAGGAGGCCGTGAAAAACACTCCAGAAAGGTTTTCTTTGAAAAAAAAATCATCATGAATTTTGGCGCAAAAAAAACGCCTTACTATACTATGTCGAAAAAAAATGCGATTTTTCAACATGTTGTAAAAATGTGCCATATGATGAAATAATGTAAAGGAGGCCGTGAAAAACACTCCAGAAAGGTTTTCTTTGAAAAAAAAAAAATCATGAATTTTGGCGCAAAAAAAAACGCCATACTATACTATGTCGAAAAAAAATGTGATTTTTCATCGTGTTGTGAAAACGTGCCATATGATGAAATAATGTAAAGGAGGCCGTGAAAGACACTCCAGAAAGGTTTTCTTTGAAAAAAAAAATCATCATGAATTTTGGTTACTGAATTCCTGTTCCAGATTAGATGTTCAGATCTCACCTTGAATGCAGCCGTCTGCTGTCTGATAGTTTTTCTCATTGTAGTCTTCAATAAAGTCTTTTTTCTCATGTCAGGATGTGGTGAGACTCTTTCTCAGTCTCTGCAGACGTCCCTCATTGTGCATCTCCAGAGAAGAAACAGAAAAACTGCTCACTGCTTCAGCATCAAATGCTCTCCAGCATTGAGAGTGTTTTAGGAATTCATTGTGTTGTGAACTTTGAAGGAGCAGAAACTTTATAGCTGCCAAAGACATGACCTCCAATTCTGGATGTTTTAGGAAATGAAGTTCATCAAATGAACACTTGATTTTTGCTGATAACTCTCATTCAATTACTGAATAAATCTAACATAAAAAGCTGTAAACTCTCAGGCAGCTTTTGTTAAAGTTTGTCTATAATTCTATGATCATGTTCTGGAACCAGGACTCTGCAGAAGTTCCTTCAATCAGATACTTGTGTGTTTCTATTTAAGGCCTCAGGTTTGAATGAACAACAGAGGATTAGAAAGGAGTGATTTGAATGTTTAAATCAGTCCAGTAAATGTTGGGAGTAAAAATGATTAAAATGTTGATATAGATAGATTTGTGTTAAATAATATTGTAGAGTCTCACTTAAATATATGCAAATGAGTTCAGTGTATTTACATTTTATAGAATGTTTGATTTATTAATCTCAATACTGTAGGGTCTGACCCTAAATATTATAATAATGATGTCAATTTAAATAATAAATAATATTGTAGTGCAGAGTCATAAACTTTAATCAGCTGAACTTACATAATAAATATCACTGTACAATCTTAACCTGAACATTCATATTATTGAGGTAAATTTACATAAATCATGATATTCTAGAGTCTTAACTGGAATATTTCTAACATGAATCTTTTTGTATTGTGCTGATAAACAACAATAACCCGACTTTCAGATAATATTTATTGTTTATGATTGTGAGACTAAATTCCTCCACATTCTAGAACATGAATAAAAATAAAATCTGTTCATTTCCACATTATGCCCATTTATTTATTCTTAATATCTCAGACTGAATGTAGCTGGCAGTAAAAACAAACTCATCTGCTGGACTGAATTTCCCAAAATGGAAACATGGACAGAATTTAACACTCATGTATCCATGGCAACGCAAAAGTTTCTGCTTCTTACCAAAGTTCACAACACAAGTAAAGATTTTAATGTAAAACTTCAGGGATGACTGCTGACCATAAGTATTCTGATCAATACTTCATGATCAATATCAGGACAGATGTTACAACTCCAGCTGTTCCATTAGACTGCAGTTATTCACAGAGAAATTAAAACATCACATTCATCATAAAAACTAGATGGGACTTTTATTAAATAAAGTGTTGGTGAATAAACAGATTTTCAGAGCGGAAAATCCAATTGCCAAAATATACAGGGACCGCTCATCTATAGTTTTGACTGTTTATTTCGCTCATATGTCTCCCTTCACAAAATGATAATATACAACTTGATACCAGAGGGTGTCTTTTCACAATCAGTTCGTACTTGTGAGGACATTTGATCCATGAGACAACTTGAGTACATTTTATTATCACACATAGATACTGTTTTTTACTTTTTTGCACATTTACAAAAATCACATTTCATACATTATCTTCTGTCTCCAAACTGTTGTCTTTAAACCCAGACTTAAAAAACACGACCTGCAACATTTCCCCCCTTTTTGCTCCAACAGGTGCTGATTTTCTCATAAACTCACTTGGTTACATTATTTGCTAAGACATTCACGTGTGCACGGAGAAAGCTTTTAGCCACTTGTTACCTGTTCAGTAATAACGTGAGTGCACCAATTGCCATGCGCAATTATGCACGGACTGTGAACTGGAGATGCCTCACACACACAGAACAGTTACATAACAAGCAGCGCAACAGTGCACACATGTGTGACAGGTTTACACAAAATAAGGAACATCTGTGCGTTTGGCACCGAAACACGAGTTCACCATAGAAACCAGCCACATCACGACACTCTACACTGCAAAAACTCAAAATCTTATCAAGTCTGTTTGTCTTATTTTTAGTCAAAATGTCTCATCCCACTTGATTTAAGATAAATCCACTTAACAAGAGACATTTCAGCAGATGGAGGGACTTGTTTTAGGACAATGCATCTTAAATATCTTGTCAAGTCAAACAATCTTGAAATTATCTTGTTTTGAGTTGAATTTTACAAGAAAACTCAAAATAAGTTTAACCCTCGTGTCGTCCTGCAGGTCAAATTGACCTGTTTTAAAGTTTGAAAATGTGGGGAAAAAATATTTCACAGTGAAACTTCTGATGTCCACATTTTCAACATTTTTTGGAAAATTTTTGAACATTTTTTGATGGAAAAAAAAGATGTTAAAAAAACGTTTCTTAAGAACATTTGCAAAAAAATCAACCAAAAATCAGCGAATTTCGCTGGATTTTGGTTGATTTTTTGTGAATGTTCTTAAAGAAAATATTAGAAGTTTTACTGATATATATGGAATCACTTTAGATATTTTTAGGATTTTTTTGGAAGATTTTTAATCATTTTTTGAAAATATTTACAAGAATTTTCTTGCCAAATTTGGGGGATTTTTTTTAAAAATAAAAGTTTTAAGGGAAACTTTTAAGGAATTATTGGAATTTTCTTCCTGAAGGTTTTGCAAATTTTCAGAAATTTGTCGATTTTTTTTTTGCAGATTTCTTTTTTATTTTTTTCAGAAGAGGAAACAGTATTTTTGGTGCCTGTAAATAAAGACAACAGGAGGGTTAAAACATCTCAAGTTAGGAGGTTACATGAAAGCAAAAATCTATTTTTGAGTGAAAAACTGCTATTTTTTGAGCATGTCTGGCTTATTTTAAGACACCTAAGCTTGACAATCCTGGTAAAATAGAGCTTAAAATAAGTTTCCCAGCTAATTTTAAGATCTCAATCTTATTTCAAGAAATCTTACCAAGCCCCTTTTCACTTGTTCTATTGGCAGATTTTTTCACTTATTTCAAGGTAAAAGTTCCTTGAAATACGTTTTTTTCTTGTTTTGAGAGGAGCATTTTTTCCAGTTTAAAGACAAGCGCTGATGAAAGATGGAAAAGAAACATTTTTCAGGAGCAGAGTCTTTTCATCATCTTTCTGGAGCCTTTCCTCTCTCAGCTTGTGTTCTGTTTTAGTTACTGTTTGTCACCTCCTTCACTAAGCTCCAGAACATCATCCTCTGTGGACCAGACTTGTGAGTTTGTTCCTGAACTCCTTCCTCATGAGGCAGTAGATGATGGGGTTCAGGCAGCTGTTGGTGTGCGCCAGACACACGGTCAGCGGGAACACGTATGTGTGCACTATGTAGTACGCCTGGTCCCAGTTTGCAGCGTTCAGTTTGACCAGTACACTCCACAGGGTGATGGCGTGGTTTGGCATCCAGCACATGAAGAAGGACAACACGACGATGGTGATAGATTTAGTGACCTGGGATCTCCGTTTGGGGTTGCTTGTTTTCATACTGCGATTGCGGATGATGCGCAAAAGCATCATGTAGCTGATGGACACGATGGACATTGGCAAAACAAAACCCACGATTATTTTCTGTATGTGATAAACAGCCAGCCAGTACTGTCCACCTGGAAACCTCAGCAGACACAGTTTTTCTCCTGTTACGTTGCTGACAGTTGAGAAAATCGACGTCGGCGTCGTCGCCAGAGTCGCCAGTGTCCAAATTATTGCGCACATCCATTTGGCGGAACATGACTTGCGCACAGTTCTGTTCTTCAGAGAGGAGGCGACGGACCAGTAGCGGGTCACACTCATTGCAGTGAGAAAAAACACGCTGGCGTACATGTTCATGACGGTGACCGACAGGATGATTTTGCACATGGCGTCTCCAAACGGCCAGCTGAAGTCCAGCGCGGTGTCCACGGCCCAGAAGGGCAGCGTGAGGACGAACTGCAGGTCCGTCACCGCCAGGTTGAGCACGAAGAAGTTCACTCTGGATTTTCTTCTCTCCCTTTTGACCCTGATGAAGAAGAGGACCAGCAGGTTGCCAACCAGACCCGCAGCACAAACCACAGAGTAGACGAGGCAGATGAGGAACCTGAGGATCGGGCTTCCATCAGCTGTCACGTCGATGTCCTCCAGGTTGCTGAAGAGGTCCATCTCCGACAGAGACCTGTTCAAAGAAACGCTCTCATTTTCTTCATTCATGATGTCAGCAGCTCACAGACACTTCGAGATGATCTAGAAACCAAAATATATTAAAGCTGGATTAACGTCCAAACACAGCTGGGTCTTGGAGCGCCATCCCAGCTCTTCTGCGCTTTTCCACCCGCCCTCCTGCCCTCTCATCTCCCCTCCTCTCTTCTCCAAGACCTATTGTCGCGCAGCATCACCGCTTCAACTCCTGACAGTGTGGAAAGGAAAGCTTCACCCTCGATCCCTCATCCACAGGGAGGGGTTGGAGCGTTTATGGGAGAACATTAAATCTGATGCGTCCATCAGTCTTGTGCGTAATGAGCCTCCTCTGAGTCTCCCCCGTCTCTCTTAGTCAAAAAAACCAAACACCGAATTAATCTGTTCAGAGATATTCAATAATTAACATGTTCATTTAAATATAGATTGTGTCGCAGCCAGGAGAGCACCGGCTGCAGCTGACAGGGCGTGCGTAATTTGGAACACTCAGTTACGCACGGAGGAAAGTTGAGCAAAACAACTCTCTGCTGCCACCCAGTGTTCGGTTTAAAGTGCAGCAGGGTTGTAAAACAACAAAACTGCAACTCTTCCTCCAGAGATCATTAACCCTCCTGTTGTCCTCATTTACAGGCACCAAAAAATATTGTTTCCTTGTCTGAAATAAATCCAAAAATTCAGCAAAAAGTTTCCCAAATTTCTGAAAATTTGCAAAACCTTCAGGAAGAAAATTCCAATAATTTCTTAAAAGTTTTATTTTAAAAAAATCCCCCAAATTTGGCATGAAAATTCTTGTAAATATTTTTCAAAAAATGAGTAAAAATCTTCAAAAAAAATCCTAAAAATATCTAAAGTGATTCCATATTTATCAGTAAAACTTCTAATATTTTTTTTAAGAACATTCACATAAAAATCAACCAAAATCCAGCGAAATTTGCTGGATTTTGGTTGACTTTTATGTGAATGTTCTTAAGAAACATTCTTAACATTTCTTTTTTCCCCAAAAAATGTTCGAAGATTTCCCAACAATGTTGAAAATGTGGACATCAGAAGTTTCACTATGAAAATATATATTTTTTCCCTACATATTTGAACTTCAAAATGGGTCAATTTGACCTGCAGGACGACATGAGGGTTAAAAAAAATAAGGGGAAACACACAGAGAAATAGCAGAATGCATTTTATTACATCTAAACTTTTCTACATAAACAAGTAACATTCAATAAGTAAACAATTTCTTCCAATGCAGGTAATAAATATTTTTTTCACTTGGTATATTTGTACAAACTGACATGGGTCTACTGTACACTGTCATTCCTTTCCCTCCTTGAAAAGCCTTTTTTTAAATTTTTAAAATGATTTTTTTTCTCAGATTAGAGCCGTGAAACAGAACCTGTGAATGTTTTTAAGGCAGTGAGTGCAGATGTCAACTCCACTTTGAGATTACTTCACTTGTGTGAGACTCTTTATTGGCCACAGTCTTTTTTCATTAATAATAGTACAGTTTTCATTTTCTAAAAAATATATAAATTATTTTATTCTCTCGCTCTGAATTGACACACATACAAACGGACGTCAAACACCCACGTTTGGATCTGAACGTTCAGGTTTCAGGGTTCCATACAAACAATTTACACGTCGTCGACTTTTCCCTTTTGTTTACGAACAACCAGAGTTGAGCTGCTTGTCCAGGTCGCCTGTGGAGTTTTTTTTTTTTTTTTTTTTTTAAACACCATTAAGAGAAACTACTGACAGAAGTGGCCTTATTCCATGTATATATTCATATATATTATACATGTGAGTGACGTTGGGGAGACGGCTCCAGCCCTGTGCTTCTCCATCCCTGCATGCAATATGACGTTTGTTAGAGTGGAACAAAGAAAACTCAGTATTTGACTGCTTCTCCCTAAAACTAATGAAACCACAGGAGGGAGCTTTGGGCAGCTGATGGAGGGGGAGAGGATCCTGTATGTCCCATAAAGACCCTGGTATGTAGAGCACTTCAACAGAAACACATTCAACACGGTCTGTTCTCCCACTTCATCACTGTAACCGGCTGCACAACGAGCGCCAGGACAGAAGATTCAATAAATTAAGTCGTGATCAAAAAGCATTCGGCATCCCAACGCCGCTAATTAATATTCAAACTGACAGAACAGAAACCAAAAGGATCGACATCTTCATCAGGATGACAAGTCAGGCAGCATTTTAGGATAAAAGCTGAAGGAGTTCCTGCTGCTCACCGTGAAGAAATGATGAACTCCTGTTTGTTTGTGTGATAAGTTAACACTCGGTCTGGGTTTTCCATGTTCAGAGAGAGTCTTTGTTGGTGTGATCTAATAAAAATAAAAGCATTTTACTGTTATTTCTAAGCACTGGATAAACAAAAATATCCATTCTGCTTCGATAAACGAAATCCCAACAGATAGAATTGGACAAAAAATGGAATTTCTATTTTATTCTCTATTGTAATGATTTTGTTTTCCTTGGACGCTGGCTAAAAAACCGCTTCAGGAGGAACGAAAACCTCCAGCAGGCAGGAAAAACCCTGTTAATGAATCATCAACTAATGGTAACTACCAGCGCAAACAAATCAGTTGGAATAGAGTAACACAGCAATGCGTCCCTGTTTATCTGCTGTTTGTAGCTGATTCACTGGGATTTATGTTTCATTTTAGAGGAACATCAGGAAAATTAAGTGGTAGCAAATTTGGACACTTTTGTTTGAACAGGGAAGATAGAAAAGACATCATTTTAGTCTGAGAACAGCCATAAATACAAAGCTGTTACCCTCAGAGTCACATTCAAACAGATCCTTAAGTCACATTTACAAGCTTGCACGTGTATTTTCTGAAAGTTTTGAAGATAAATCTTTATTGCTGTTGTTGAAAGATGTTGAGTGCACTAAAACTATCATGTGCGGTTAAAAACAGACATGTTTCAGTGCAATTAAGCTGCTCTGTGGGGCTGTACTTTTTAAGTATTTGTACTTTACCTGAGTATTTCTATTTTATACTACTTCACACTTGCATTTTGCTCCATTTCAGAGGTAAATATTATCCTTTCGACTCCACTACGTGCATCTGACAGCTTTAGTCGCTTTAAAAATGAAGATTTTTCACAATGGATGATATAAAAAGGTTTAAAAATCGAACACATTGTTAAAGATTAAAACAGTGGTTTCCAACTTTTTCTGCCTACTTAACCCTCATGTCGTCCTGCGGGTCAAAATTGACCCGTTTTAAAGTTTGAAAATGTGTGGAGAAAAAAAAAATCTATTTTCACAGTGAAAATAGATATTTTTAGGATTTTTTTGGGAAGATTTTTACTCATTTTTTGAAAAGAATTACAAGAATTTTCTTGCTAAATTTGGGGGATTTTTTTAAAAAATAAAACTTTTAAGGGAAACTTTTAAAGATTTGTTGAAATTTTCTTCCTGAAGGTTTTGCAAATTTTCAGAAATTTGGGGATTTTTTTTGCTGAATTTGTGGATTTTTTTCAGACAAGGAAACAATATTTTTTGGTGCCCATAAATGAGGACAACAGGAGGGTTAAAAATAGCAGTGTGGAGTCGGGGTCATATTTCAGATGTCTATGATTTGTTAGAAGCTCCATGAAATAGTGATTTTTCCCTCTAAGAGTTTGAATTATCCAATATCCAAAAAAAAGCTTCCAACTGAAAACTAAATTTGTAGATCAGAACTTTAGTTTTGCTTCTTTTCTCTCCAATGAATCCTCAGATTTATCTTCTGTCTCTGTATAAAAAAATGGATATAAAGTATTTTGAACCTGCAGCAGCTACAACAGTAACCTACATTGATTATTCAAAATTAATAATCTAATGATATATGAATCAGAAGGAACAAACCAGGACCTTTATTTCAATACTTCTACTACATTTTGCTGCATTTGTAATCGATTCATTCAGGAATCTTGCCTGTAAAAGAGTATTTTTTACATTCTTGGTACTATTACTTCAGTAAATCATCTGAAATTATGTCTATGTGCTCTTTTAACTTTATGTCAGCTGATGTCAATGTTTGCATCAGAGTTTAGCTTCATATTTCTGTCTGAGTCAACGCTGCTCTGGATTCCAGCCAACGTGGCAACATCTAAATGAATGCATGAAGTGACTGTGACTTAATCATTAATTGATGATCAATTATGTGCTAAACGAACACATCAACTCCCAGCGACACGATCATTTCTTAATGGTGAGCAACAGGGACTCATCCTGAATCCATTCACACCATGAATCATCATGAATCACGCTCACATTAATTAAGCATGTGTTTTTGTTCCCTTATTACAAACTGCGACTGACGTCAGCCCCCAAGAAAACACATTATTCCCACCGTGAACAACTGAACAATACCTTTCTGTTGAGAAGCTGTGGTGCTGCAAAGAATAACGAAACGCATATTAAATAAAATCACATCAGCCTCCCGAGTGACGGCGACTCTCACAACGACCTGTAAAAATATAATATATAGACATAAGAATACAAAATAAATAAAATACTGCACAACACAGGAAATACACAAAGACTTGTTCCGGTAAAACGACAGCTGGGAGGCGGGTCGGTTCTCCTGAGGAGAACAAGGGGAGGGATGTGAGGTGACGGGGTTCCTGTCAGAAGTGATTATCTGGTCGTTTCAGGGGGAAGAATTAACCCTCGTGTCGCCCTGCGAGGCAAAACTGACCCGTTTTTAAGTTGGAAAATGTGGAGAATAAAAAAAATTCACAGTGAAACTTCTGATGTCCACATTTTCAACATTTTTGGGAAATTTTTTAACATTTTTTGGTGGAAAAAAAAAAGTTAAAAATGTTTCTTTAAGAACATACACATAAAAATCAACCAAAATCCAGCAAATTTGGCTGGATTTTGGTTGATTTTTATGTGAATGTTCTTAAAGAAAATATCAGAGGTTTTACTGATATATATGGAATCACTTTAGATATTTTTAGGATTTTTTTTGAAAGATTTTTACTCATTTTTTGAAAATATTTACAAAAATTGTCTTGCCAAATTTGTTTTTTCTTTTTTGTTTTTGTTTTTTTTATAAATAAAACTTTTAAGGAATTATTGGAATTTTCTTCCTGAAGGTTTTGCAAATTTTCTGAAATTTGGGGAATTTTTTGCTGAATTTTTGGATTTATTTCAGACAAGGAAACAATATTTTTTGGTGCCTGTAAATGAAGACATCAGGAGGGTTAAGCTTCCTGTCTCCGACGTCTGTAAGTTTGACATCGAAGACAAACTGACAACGGGGGAAAGTTTGAAGGACGAAGCGGCTGCAGGATGGAACCAGTGGATCTCTTCTGTAACGGAAGCAAAGACCACCAGTGTGTCTAGTCTTCAAATTATACGATACATTCATGAGTGAAACCCTGCGTTTTCAGCCGGATGGCAACAACATCGAGGTATCCGGAAATCTGGACATCGTTTTGACACGTACACATCACACGCCAACGGTTCAGCGAGTTTTTTATTTTAAATCTTCTGGCTCTGCGCCTGCTCTAAGCTGAGATTTTAGATCTGTGGCACTAAACAACCTCTTTATAACGATTCAACGCTTTATCACAACCCAAAGTTAACTCTCTAGATCAGGGGTGTCCAACATGCGGTACGCGGGCCAAAAGCGGTCCTCCAGAGGGTCCAATCTGGTAAAAATTACACAGAAGACATTAACTGCAGATTGTAAATTAGTAAAACTATAAATTTAAAATAATTAATAAGTTGTTCTTGTTCTTTATCCATTTTGAGTCTCATTTTTGTAATATTTTGTCCTGTTTTTTGGCTGACTTTTATTGTGTCTCATGTTTTTGTCATTTTGTTCCTCGTTTTTGTTGTTTTGTGTGTCCTTTTTGTCTCGCTCGTGTTTTTTTTCTTATTATTGTAATTTTGTGTTCTGCTTTATTTGTTGTTTTGTGTATGGTTTTTCTCATTTTGTGTTTTTTGTCTCACTTGTGTTGTCTATTTTTTATCATTTGGTTTCTTGCTTTTGCCATTTTTTTGTCTCATTTGTGTAATTTTTGTCTGTTTTTTATGATTGTTAAATTTTTTTGGCACTATGGAACTTTTTTGTCTAATTTTTGTCCTCGTTTTTGTTTTGTGTCGTTTGTCACACTTTGTCATTTTGCTTTTCATTTTTGTCATATTACGTCTAATTTTTGTAATATTTTGTCCCATTTTTGTAGTTTTTTTTTGTCTTTTTTATCATAAAGTAAAACACTATATTATTCAGTTCAGTTAGCTGTGACTAAATGTTGTGTAACTTTGTGGACACTGTGATCTGGAAGTTAGAACGTGGAAATGATAAATTGAGGTGTAATACTGCTGAAATTCACTTTATTTTTTTAAGGAATTTCAGGTTGTTCATGATTTTTTTGTGAAAAAGATAATTCCTTAAATGTGAGCATTTTCAGAACGTTCTTTTTTAAGCTAAAACTGTGATTTTACTGGTGTGGTCCGCTTGAGATCAAACTGGGCTGAATGTGGAACCTGAACTAAGACGAGTTTGACACCCCTGGTCTAGATGCTTAAACATATCAGTCACAGGTTCTATCTTCAGGAAACGAGATGAAGTGGAGGCTGTGGGCGACCATTTAAGACATTAATTTCACGCCGTGAAGCACGCACATAAACAGGCACTGGTTTAACCTCGGTCACACGTTATGGACGCCTGTGTCTTTAAAAGGCTGACGCTGCTACGACAGCTTGACCTTCCATGTTAATTCCTTTCTAACAGTCGGCTGAGAGGACGAGACACAGAGGGACAGAGTTTAAGTGTCTGAAGCAGCGGACACTTGACTGAAAACACTGTGGCACACAGATGTGACTGCACTCCGATTACTTTTCATACGTACCGTGCGCTATTTTTTTGGCATTGTGCAAAAAAAAAATAAAAAGAAGAACAAATGAAAACTCTTCCAGCTCAAAACTCTAAATTGGCAAGTATAAATAGTTTCATTTCTAAATGCTGTATGCCGGCAGAGTCTTTAAAAAGGAAATGAAGGAGTGAAAATGAAAAACCAGAAATGGCTAATTTCCACCTACACACTCCCTACAGCGTTAACCTGAAGGTCAAAGGGAATGCATATATATATATATATTTTTTTTTTTATTTTTATATATATATATATATATATATATATATATATATATATATATATATATTTATATTTAGAGCTGCTTAAATATCATACATAACTTAGAAGCATAATAAAATTATCAGCACATGAATAAACTGTAAATTCAGCGTCTGGAAAAAGTTCGTCTTTTGATAGAGAAAAAATACACCCGAAATCTGAGAAAAAAGGAGGGAGAACTGCAAAAAGGAAAAGTCAAAGGAGCTAAAAGAGAAGATAACCAGATGGCAACAGGCATATGTATAAGCTTGTGTGAGAGGAGAACAAAAAACCAAAACGAGTCAGTCCTCCATGTACAAACAGCGACCGAAGCAGCTCACCAGACTGAAAACATCCCGATTGAACGTACAAAAGTAAAAGAGGAAAATAGATTTTGTTCTCTGTACACGGTGCCGCTCCTGTCTGTAAAAAAAGAGCCTTCCTCCTTTGTGTTGTTGCTGCTTGTGCCGGGTTGGTACCAGAATAGCAGAAACATGGGTTCACATGCTGCACAGGTTTCTGATCTGACGTCAGTGTGAAGTCACAGCTAACCGCTTTAAGATGACTCAGTTCTGTTCTCAGGTCAGTCAGTGAAGGAACCCTTTCAGCCCGTTACTCACATCGTTAGTGCTCTTCTCAAGGCAGTCTCGTCGTTACGACACCAGAAGCGTTCAGTTTGAGGACTCGGGGCCCGTCTAGTTCCTGGATGAACACCTTCCCCTTCAGCCAGTCTGTGATTGCAGCCGGGCCCAGAGGGTTGTTCTGGGGTCAGTCCAACGATATAACGTCTGGTATCCCGCCGTAAATAGCCGCCACCGCTGCTTCGGCGCTGCTCCGGCTGGCCACCACCCCTGGGTGTGTGTGCGCCGAGTGCGTGGACGAGTGCGTGGACGAGTGCGAGGAGTGGGTGTCGCGGAGGCTGCTGGATGACACCAGGCTGCTGCTGCTGCCCGAGTTGCTCGCCCCGTTGGTCGGCGCGGTCAGCGAGGCGGCCGAGGAGGCTCCCGATTGGTCGAGGAACAGCTGGGAGGCGGAGGAGGAGGTGCTGTAGGGCAGGAAGCGGTTGAGGAGCAGCTCGTGGTCGTCTGAGGCCGATGCAGCCGCCGCCGCCATGACCATGTTGTAATGCTGAGGAGACAGGACAGGAGCAGTGTTAGGACCTGGTGGTTTCCATACACGCAGCAGATCAGCTTTTAGTATTCCAGCACATGCAACACACCACTGTGATCTCTATAAACTGGTGAGGTTTCCCTCCCTTCATACCCGGCAGATTCACCTCTGGTTTCATTTTGTTTATAAGTCAATTCTGGACAAGACTCCTCCCTACCTGTCCTCTCTTCTTCACCTCAACCATAATTCATATCCTGCTAGGTCTAGTGAACACATCAATCTCCAGGACTTCCACTATTGTTGGCTGTAACTCCTTTATCTTTGCAGCAGCTAACAACTGGAACTCCTTAAAAACATCCTCAAACTTCCAGCTTTGACTCCACTCACCACCTTCAAGCTTAAACTCCAACAGATTGTAGTTGATTATTGCTCCTGCTGATCACTTTGGACTTTACTTACACACATACTATGTATACACTAGTGCTGTCAAGTGATTAAAAGCTTTAATCAGATTAATCAGAGTTGGCGATGATGAATTTTGATTAATCACAATTAAGTATCCTTAGTTTTTAGTCTATATTAATTGCATTTTATTTTGCATGAGCAAACAGACTCAAGAAAGAAGGGAATTATACATATATATATATATATATATATATATATATATATATATATATATATATATATATATATATATATATACACATATATGTAACAACAAGAATAACACCCTACAAATTATATCGTATAAATTTGCTTGACTGATGTAAAATATTATATAGAATACAAATTTATATGACCAATTTAAATATTAAGGTTAGGACTCTAAAATGTTTTATAAAATACAAATTATTTAAGATCAAGACACCACAAAATTATTAATTATAGAAATTTAGCTTCAGGGATTTTGAGTCATTCTGAGCTGCAGACGGGTTAATTGCGTTAACATTTTTAATCAGATTAATCATGATAATGGATTAATCCACATTAACACACTTTCTACACCTCATGCACGTTTCTTTCACTCATGCATATGATCCCGTGCTTCTTACTTGTTTACTTTTGTTCTATGTTATGTTTATTTGTCTATTTGTGTCTGTAGTTTACATGTGTGTTTGTTCCTGCCGGTGCCTCTTGGCCAGGTCATGTTTGCACATGAGAACTGGTTCTCAAACATTTTTACCCGGTAAAATAAAGCTCAAATAAAATAAAATAAAGACTTGGTGTGCTTGTAGCAGAGAGGCTGTGCTAAGCCTAAACCTAGTCCTTTTTTGAATGGTAGTGTATATTCTGTTTATCAACTGTCTGTGCTTAAAGTCTGCATCGGTCAACACACGGGGATGAAAAAGACCATGAATGAACTCTAAAATCAGACATCCAACAGTTTCAGACATCAGATATTTAACACTGTTGTCTTCACTGATCCATCAAAGCGACATCACACTTTTCTATTAAAGTTCCTCACATCTTCATTCAGACAAACCCTCCAAAACGTTGTGGTACACATGATGTGACATTTGCCATTTAGAGATTAAACACTGAATGATGCATAAAACATGATAATGCAACAACAAACTAAAGACTAAAGCTCAACTAATAGCAGCTCATCAGACAGACTAGTTCATTTAGGATTTCTTAAACACTGAAAATTCTGTCCATGTGTGATGATTATCTAACCACTAAAGGAAAAGAAGAGTAACGTGCTGTTAGATGCTGATCAATCCTGTCTCCACGTCGGGGATAATTAATTATTCTAACTAATAAATAAAGTTCCTGCTGCTGTTCTGTGTGTAAATGTGTGCAAATCTCTGGAAGCAACAAAAGAAACCGTGATTCTGTGTGACGGCTCGCTGGTCTCGTGTGACTTTGTGTTGGATCCTGATCCGGACTAATGCTGCTTCCATGTCAGAGATGATTTAAAATTACAATGAAACTAGCAGTGCTGCTGTTTCACGTGCACAAATGCACGCAGCTCTCCTACTCTGGAGATGCTTAAACGGACTCTGCAGCTGTCTCACCCTGCAGGTATTTTATAAACTCAGAGGAAAGACTCTCTGTGATGTTTCTGGATGAATACTGGAGCTGAAATGTGAAAGAAGTCCAGCCCAAGTCACTTCAAACAACTCAAAGTACCGCTGCTGGAAGAGACGGTGATACAGAAATGGTATTTGTTCCAATTTAGTAAGACTGCAGTTGTGACTTTTGTGGAAACGTGTGTCAGGCTGTGCATTCAGACATAAAGCTGACACGTTCAGACACCGTCAGATTAACGGAAACGAGTGCATGAATGACACTGATCTGGCCTGAAAGTATTTTACAAAACACTGCAGCACAAACATTAAGACCTGAGTCTGACAGAGTACCACATTAATGAACTTTTAAAAGCATAATAAGACGATGGCTGAGTCAATAACAATCTACTCAGTCCATCTATAAACACCAGACATGATGCATGAGCTTTAATGTCTTCATTCAATGTCAAAAAACAGAAGGTTTTGATGAAGGTTTGCCTGGTTTATTCCTTGTGTTTCTGCTCTAGATATGAACAGAAACCATTTAAAAAACAAAACAAAAAAACAATTAATTTTTGTAAACTCTGGTGTCAGTTTCCATTTTACGTTGCCGCCCACAAACCGGGTCGTAACAGTCACAACTCAGCACTAATTGGTTTGAAAATTGTTGTTTTCAATTTGTTAGAATACAATAAACAAATCTGCTGTCGTGGTAGTTGCTAAACGACTGGTAAAAACTGATGCTACGTGTAGAATTACTCCATTAAATGTTTGTTCGAGAAGCCACATGTTCATGTTTTTAGACTCAGTTTTTTATATTAATCTGATATTTTGCTTCACATTCACTGGAACAAACAGGACTTCTATCAGTCAGTCACTAAATTTACTCATAAGTACCAACGTCATCCATAGCAACAGGCTTACTGGACTTTAAAATTAAAAAAAGACACTTTGGAGTGTGTAAAAGGATCTGATAAAGGTCCTGATTGCACAGCAGCAGAAAAACCCAAGTCACAAAAAGTATTTTTAACAACCTCTAGTGTTAACCAGCTGGACAGGAATTCGGTGCTTTGAGAAATCTCCCTTTATATTTTTGTGTCTCTTTGCTCACAGCTTTATCCAGCAGCTGTTTTTCTAGAAGCAACATCTCCGTTAATGCACAGAAAATGATGGCTTCATGCTTCAAAGGGGAAAGTAGCTCCAGTGAAAATTGCTAACAGAGAGGTCTATAGATGGGGTGCTGATTCTGGAAATGTAGCTGCTGTTGAATTATTTTTTTTCCTTTAATATGATGCGAGCCACATGTGAAACTTTTGAAACATTCATCCTCATTGTATCCGGCTGGCAGAAGAAACCTCAGATATCTCAGAACCAAACCAGCTGGATTTTACACCACTGGAGACAAGTGAGAATAATTTTTGTGAGTGACGACAATCACTTGTCAAAAGTCTCACTCTCATGTGTCAGGCTCTAGAAACAGGAACACTATCAGAGAGGATTTATGGGAAATTCCATGAAACAGCAGGTTTCAAACGGTTTCTTTTTTCAGTGTCTGAGCGGCAGACTCAGGATCTTTTGTCACTGCAGAGGGGAACTTTGAGCTAACACAGAGAGCACAGCTTTTGGTTTGTTTTATTGATTCTCATAAGAGGAACTTTTGAGATGATCTGAGTCAGCTGTCTTAAAAAACGCAAAAACGACAGGCTTTCAGTGTTTTAGCTGCTAAATTCTGCAGCATTTTAACACAGTACAGTGAGCATCATTGTTACGTACCTGATGATTGTCGCCTTGAAGAAAAGAGAAGAAGTTCAACTCTGGAAATTAAGAACAAACAGTCAGTGGTGAATATCAACACAAGTCAGCATCACGGCTACAAATGTGTGTTGAAGTTTAAGTCTTTCTATCTGATTGTTGATTAAAACCCCTGAAAATTTTGAAGTTTTTCTCGGGAGGTAATCGGTTTACGATGTCCTCAACTTACAGCGTTTCGTTATTACGTCAGAAATGGTTCAGTGGAACTAGTTGGCGAACGGAGAGGATGAATACTGTATGTACAGTAGTGACGCGGCTTTGTTTACATTTGCCTCCACATTGGATTATGCTGCATTCACTAACTTCATTATGGCTCCAAGCGTAAGTCAGACTTACAGTTTACATTTTTGCCGGGATTTTCCTACCAAGTTGTGTTTCAGTGTGAGCAGTGTGTAGTTGTACAAATATGTAAACTGATCGATATCACGATGCACGTGACAGCTTTGTTTACATTTTCACCAGAGTTCCGACTTGCAGCGAAAATCAGGTCAATCTGTAGGAATGGAACTCTGACGTAAGTCGAGGACTTCCTGTAATCCCCTTCTGCTTCAGACGGGTTTAGATGTAACTCTGTGTTTTTGATTCTTTGACAAAGTGCAGATCTATGAGCCCCTGCTTTTCCTCCCCGACACCTGCAGCTCAGCACACAACTCACTCTGAGAAACTACTCTCAACACAACGGCAAACTGTAACATCAGAGTAATTAAACCACACGTGTTCGAAGGAGAACCTGATTCTGAAGAAGACAAATGTGACAGGTTTGTTTTTTGAGGTTTGTTATGTATGAAATGACTGATTCTGCATCTGTGTTTTTTGAAGCTCTCATTTGTAAACTGCAGTTAGGAAATATTCAACTATGGTGCTAACTGCTGATTTTGCTGATCATGTGCAAAAAGCACATAAAAAAAACACCACATGGAAATGTAAATGAGGTAAAAAACTTGATTTTCACCCAAGGAGACCTTCAATAAAAGCCAGAGACACATTATAATCCTAAAGGAGAACGTTATTCTGTTAATTCTTGAACCAAAACAACAGAATAAAGGTTAGCTGTCATCCCAAGACCTCCTTTAACCCCATAAACCCCAGTAACCTCTGAACCCCAAGCAGTTTCTGTCACATTTTTGCTGACTTTAGGTTAATTTTTACTGCCATATAAAGTTCTGAACCTCTATGGAAGCAGGACAGCTATATCTAGAAGTAGAGAGAATTCAGAAACTCTAAACTCTAAAAAATAAATCTGACTTTCTTTCATTATTTGTTTCACAAAAAAATGGAAAAACATCACATGCTGTAGGTGCTACTAATACTGAAAAATAAGTAGTGGATATTTTACTACTAACACTTTATATTTGTTTCCATACCTGTCTCTTTGCTGCCCACTTGAATTAAAAAAAGTTTCTAAATTTCTGTCACATAATTGTTGGTTGCAGCTGAGTCACTAATGGTTTTCCAAATTAATTTTTTAATCTTTATTATTATTGTTTTGGTAATGTCTGTTTTTACGGTTTCTGACTATGATAAATGGTGATATTGTAAAGACGAAATGTCTATCCAACCCGCCTGGCAGTTCTGGGGTTTAAATATCCCCTGAGATACTCTAATAATTAGTTATAATAACTCCTTAATTCATTTTCACACTGTATGATTGTATCACATTTTGTTTATCTGCTTGTGCCGACTATTTATGGAGCCGCTGTAATAATTTAATTACACCAGATAAATAACTCACAAGATATACTGCTTGATGATGATTTGTATGTGAGAAAAATGAGGATCTCCAGGGAGATTTCTAATAAAGTTAGAGACATTTGAGCAAGTCTTGGCTGCATGCAATGAATATAAAGACATCAGTTAGGTTTAATGACATGCAGCATTTCACTATTTCTATTTTGCTGTTTTAAGCAAAGAACTACCTCAATAAAATTCCCGAATCATCTTGACTGCACAGTGGTGGGCGGGTAGCACCGTCGCCTCGTTTGTGTTCAGATGTAAGAGTCCAGATTATCCCCCCAGTCGAAGTATACCCTGATATAAACTGGCCCAGGTATACTATGGCCTCAGCCAGTTTATACCTGATGACACATAAAGATTAAGCATGTTGAACTCTTAATTGTTAACGTATTTAGGATATTTTTTTTTTTTTTTTACAAAAAGGTATGCTTAGCAAGCAAATCATTATGGAAGAACATAACTAGAATGTCCTTGAGCTAATTACAATTTAAAAAGCTCAAACCAATGGAAAAACTGAATTAAAAACCAAGAAAAATTTAATCAAAACATTATGAAAGTACATCCACATTGGCTGGTGTTGCTTTTAATTGTTCCTGTACAACAGATTTCAGTATAGTATCTCTGTAATAATTAGTTATAATAACTCCTTAAATCATTTTCACACTGCATGATGGTATCACATTTTGTTTATCTGCTTGTGTCGACTATTTATGGAGCCCACCAAGCGGCCATTTTCAGATGCAGGACGTTTGCATGCGGGAAAAGCATCTAGTGGACACGTAGCAGAACACTTAAGTTATATAGGAAAGCTTTAAATTCAATTTGAAGCCCTAAAAGTGTCATTGTTTATTAACTCACACCAGTCTACCTCTGTGACTGCTGCACTTTTTTCCCTCATATACGCATAGCACTTATGTGCAACAACTGTTTCAGCCTCATCTTCATCTATATAGTCTTCTTAAACAAACAAAAAAATAAAAAACATCATCTTCTGAGTATATAATGTTCTCTGCGTGTGTTTCTAATGTATTCTTGTACTGCTTTTATACTTCTCCTCCTTTGGAACTGCTGTAATGTTGAACTTTCCCTCCTGTGGGATCAGTAAAGTTTATCTGATCGTATCTTATCTCAGACTCCAGCCCCACCTGCAACCCCAATGAAGATGAAGCGGTGTACAGATAATAGATGGAGGGTTACCTGACAGGTCGTTGGGGGTGTGGTAGTAGGGTCTGTAGTCCTGGATGAGTGGGGGGACAGGAGGGATGTAGCTGGTGTCCATGGCTGGCATGCTGGGGGTTCGACTCACAGGAGAGGCCTGGTGGTGCAGGTTCAACACGCTGCTGCTGCAACAGGAGAGGAGCAGAGAGGAAGAAGTCACTTCACTCATAATTAGGCTTCCATTTCACATCATATCTATCAAGCAAGTCACGGGACATTCCGTCTCCTCCGCTGAACTATAAACCTCTGAACAATAACACTCACAGGATTCATTAAAGTCAAACGAAGCAGCGACAGTTTCTCCTCAAACACACTTAATGAATTTTAATTTGGCAGAAAATGTAGCTGTTAAAGTTTCAGGGAGTCAAATCTCCGGTAGTTCAGAATGCAGCAGCTTCTCTTCTAACCGGAACAAAGAAACGTGAGCACATAACGGCGGTGCTTTCCTCACTTCACTGGCTTCCGGTTAGGTTCAGGATGGATTTTAAAATTCTTTTATTTGTTTTTAAGTCTCAGAATGGACTGGGCCCAGAACATTTATCTGACCTTGTTGAGGTGCATCAACCCTCCAGAGCCCTGAGCTCAGCTGACCACATGGTCCTGGATGTTCCTCAATCTCTCATGGAAACCAGAGGAGATGGAGTCTTTGCAGATGTGGCTTCCATGCTGTGGAACACATCGCCCCTCTCTGTGCAGTCTGAGAATAGCCTCTCCATTTCTAAAACACGTCTTAAGACCCACTTCTTCACACTGGCCTTTGGCTGAGCAGAGTCACCTTTAATGGACCAGTTTTCTGTTTTATTTTACTGTTTTATTGTTTTGCTTTTATTGTTCTTGTATTGACATGATTTATTTTACTGTAAATCACTTTGGTTGGCCATAGGCCTTCAAAAGTGCTATATAAATAAATAAGAGAGCTAAGAGAGAGTAGGATCAGTTTGTTAGCTGGAAGTTAAGTTGTCACATATTTTATTCTATTTTTTTATGAGAAATTATGATCGGCTGGACTTTAATCCACTGTTGATGATATTTAGGTGGAAAAATGGCAGAGTCACCCATCTCATCAAACGCTTCTTGGTACCGAATGTGAGTGCAGATGTCAAAAGATACTTGTGTGTTTAAGTGCAAAAAAACTCATGAATCATTTAACATCTAGACACACAACTAAAATGAGCCTCAATTTCACATCTAATGGAATTCAAACTGCGTGCTGAGATGAAATCACGGTCTCCGGTGTGTTTGTCACCCTTTGTTGATGACGGGTGGCGAGGTTGGGGATAAAGAGGGACACGCTCGTTTGACTGGAGGAGGCAGCGGCGGAGGAGGCGGAGGCGGCGAATCCTGTCCTTCGTCTTCCGAGGAGCTGTCCAGTGTCAAGTCGATCACCTCCACTTTCTTGCTGTTGCTGCCGTCGCTGCCGCCGTGGCTGGACGACGAGGAGCTCCGCTGATCTGAGCCGGTGGACGTCCGACACGAGCCTGCAGGACAGTTTGGATTTTTACTGACTTTTATACTTCTTTCCCAAACAGTGAAAAAAAACAACAACAAAAAACCCACTACTAAACGCTCTAACGCACAGATGCACATTCCCCTCTCATATGAGATAGAGTATGTTTGTTACTATGGAGACAAGCAGTTTATTCAGCGGCATCATGATCGATGCTTCACCAAATCAGAACTGACAACGCATAAACAGAGAAGGATGGGATGTAAATGCTCGCTCCCTTTTCACCATCTTTTCTCTAATTCTATTATTCCCAGCCTCCTCTTCCGGCCCTTTATGTAAAACTCAACCTTTCTTTAAACCGTAGATCTTTAAAGTCCGTCTCACCATCCAGCCCGTTGTTATAGGAGGCAGAGGAGACTTCCTGCACTTCCTTCTTAGACCTCATGGGGGCCCAGCTGCCATCCTCCTTAAACTGGATCTCGTCACAGTCCATGCAGCTGTTCAGGATCTCCACGAAAAGCCTGAGAGCAGACATACGTGCCATAAACAAACCAAGAAAACGCACATAAATACACACAGAATTTGGCATTTCTTAAGAAAGGCTCGGCACAGCGGAAAATATCTTCCTCTATAAATTAATTTTTAAAGTGTTTCTTGACATAAAGTTGTTTTTTTTTGATGTGTTTGTAACATATACATCAGCTTTTCTGAATATTTCTGCTACATGTCTGCTATAAGCTATAAACTTAAGAATCTCCCTCAAGGCTGCAGAGAGCTTTAACTTCAGAAGGTGACTCATAGGGCTGGGCGATATAGCTGATAAATTTAAGATAAGATAAACTTTATTGATCCCTCCAGGGGATATTCACGTTACAGCAGCAAGAAACAAGAAAGATGTACAAAAGTAGAATGAAGAGAAAAATATAACATAATGACAGTTTCTGACTATGATAAATGCTGTAATTTTGGTGATACTGTAAAAATAAAAACCTTTCAAACCTGCCTGGTGGATTTTGGGGTTTAGAAGGTTATATTTTCCCTGTATAATAAAGACTATATGACTGCATGTGTGCTTATGACACAA
Organism: Amphiprion ocellaris; assembly: GCF_022539595.1. Classification (NCBI taxonomy): domain Eukaryota; kingdom Metazoa; phylum Chordata; class Actinopteri; family Pomacentridae; genus Amphiprion; species Amphiprion ocellaris. The sequence goes on from NC_072766.1 coordinate 2,610,260, forward strand.
CAATGATAAAAATAAACAAAAAACAGAAAGAAAGTAGGAGTCCCTACTCACACAGCAGCAGCAAAAATAAAAAAATAAAAAAATCTACAGTTTTTTATCAATATCTATAACTGCTGATCATTTTTATTGATCTATTTTGAACGAAGAATTAAGCATATTGGCACATTTATCAAGGCACATAGGGAATAATTTTAAAGTTAACACAATAAAAGATTAAGAATGATAGTGACATGCAACAGAACTGTTGCTTTGTGCTTTAGTGGTTGTGATAGTTTGTAAAAGATGCATTCAGACACACAATCTAAGGTTGTTCTTATTGTTAGTGATGAATATCTGACGCTGGTTCATGCTGCCATCGTTTTATCGTCCATTTCTAGTTACCCACGAGCTTTTTGTATCATAGTTGACATTTTTGCTGTTTTCAGGCCTAAGCAGGTCATGTGATCTGGAATCAACACACTTCCTGGAGAGGTGTTTTTGAAATGGGGAACTTAGTGGAAAGGAATTTCTCAGACACTTATACAATTTGTTATTCTCCATATAAAATTTGACATATGCCAAAACAGAAATATCTGTCATGACTACCTCAGCTTAATAAAAAGAACACAATCTAAACTATTTCTGAATCTGAATTTTATTATTGTTTAACTAATTAGAAGGTGGTTGTTACTAAATTCGGACAGTTTTTTGGTTGACATTTTCGTGATATCCAGTCATATTTTATTAATAAGTGATTGTTTTAATAAAACTGTATGCCAGATATATCCCATGGACGTCAAAGTCCCTCAATTATACATTGACCAATAGGATAACTGCAAGAGGACTAATTTCTTCATTTAAATTATAAAAAGCATCCAGAAATCTGCCTGTGACAAGTTCCTAAAACCGAACTTAATGTCTTTAAATAGCCTGTTTTGTTCAACCAACAGTCCAAGATGATTAATTTACCATTAAACAAGATGCCAAAAAAAAATCTCACAGCTGAAATTTAAGATCAAGAACATAAAAAATATATTTTTTTTTACTTTTAATAAAAATGTATGCAAGATATATCCCATGGACTTCAAAAGTCCCTCAGTTATAGATTGACCCACTAAATCTCTTTCCTGCCTCCTGTATAGTACCATAGAATGAGTCTCTGATTGTTCCTGCCTGGTGTTTAGCTTGAACATTCTTCACAGCATTTCCAGGTCAGAAAGTTAACAGGCGGGGTCGGGCGACTCACCCGTCGATGATGAGGTGCTCGTAGGGGGCCTTCTTGTCACAGACAGGACACACCCAGGTGGGCTTCTTCTCATTCATTTGGATGTAGAGTGTGGCGTCAAAGCACTGCAGGTGGGAGCATGTCAGCGCCCGGCATGGGATCATCAGCCGCATCTTCCCCAGCTGCACAGCGAGCACACACACACGTACACGTACACGCACACACACACACACACACACACACACACACACACACACACACACACACACACACACAGTCAGGGCATGGAGAGGACATGCACAGCGGGGGTGAAGGGTTGTACGGGACACATAAATGTCAGAAATATGCCACATGATAGGGGTTGAGGAGACAGTTTGACAGGTGGTTCATGTACACAACCATGAGTTACATGCAGGAGGGCGTGCCGAGTCACATACGAAGGAGAGGAAAAAAACAGAAAAGAATGGACGAGCATGTTTTGGCATGACTGACTCTCTAGACCAGGGGTGTCAAACATGAGGCCCACAGGCCAACAGCGGCTCGCCAGGGGGTCCAATCTGGTGTAAAAATTATAGAGAAGACATTAACTGCAAATTCTAAATTTGTAAAACTATTAATTTAAAATAATTTCTAGACCATGACAAGTTATTTTGATCAGAAAGTAAAATACTATCATTGTTCTTTTGTCATTTTGTATCTCATTTTTGTAATTTGTCTTGTTTTTGTTGTCTTTTTGTCTTTCTTTTGTCTCGCTTCGTTTTTTTGTCTCATTTTTGTCATTTTGTGTTTTGCTTTATTCATTGTTTTGTGTATCATTTTTGTTGTTTTGTGTTTTTTTGTCTCACCTGCGTTGTCTACTTTTTTGTCACTTTTTTGTTTCAGGCTTTTGTCTCACTTGTGCTTTCTGTCTTATTTTTGTCATTTTGTGTTTTGTTTTATTCGTTGCTTTGTGTGTAATTTTTGTCGTTTCGTGTTTTTTTGACTCACTTGCGTTGGTTATATATATATTTTTTGTCATTTTGTTTGTCGCTTTTGTCATTTTTTGTGTCTTTTGTCCATTTTTTTCTCGTTTTGTAACTTTTTTGTCGAATTTTTGTTTTGTTTCTTGTTTGTCTCATTTTTTGTCAATTTGTGTATCGTTTTTTGTCATTTTCTATCTCATTTTTGTGATATTTTGTCTTGTTTTTGTTGTTTTTTTGTCTATTTTTGTCTGACTTGTCATTTTGATCATAAAGTAAAATACTATATCATTCTATTCCAGATACCTGTGACTAAATGTTTCGTGCCTTTGTAGATATTCTGTGATCTGGAAGTTGTAATGTGTAAATGATAAACTGAAGCATAATGTTATTGAGATTTAACTTATTTTTCTTAAGAAATTCCAGGTTGTTCATAATCTTTTGTAAAAAGATAATTCATTAAATGTGAACTTTTTTGCAGTAAAACAAACAAAAAAATTTGGAGTTGTCGTTATTTATAGGTTACCATGCTGCGATTTTACTGGTCCGGCCCACTGGAGATCAAACTGGGCTGCAAGTGGAACCTGAACTAAAATGAGTTTGACATCCCTGGTCTAGACGTGGAATTCATGAGGAGCGGGAGGGATGTTTACCGGGCAGAGCAGCGACACTCGAAGGCTGGTGGTGGCTATTTCACTGTCTGGGTCTGCTGTTAGCTTCTCTTTGACTGCAGAACACAAGTTAAGGACACATACATGAGTGCATGAGAAGGAAACAGCAGGACTTCTTCCTACAAACATGCTCAGTAAATCACTGTCAAGCTGCAACGCCATTCTGTAAATTTATTCAAAAGCTCCCCTTCGCACCTGAATCTTATTATCACTTCACATACAGCATAAAATATAAAGATAACCATCTGACTGGAGGAAAAAACAACAGATGTGTGTCAAGCAGCTGAAGTCCGTCGCTTAGAGCACATTTTCAAACCTTGCTGCACACAAAAATCACCAGAAAGCATGACGTATTTCTGCTCTAAGATAAACTATGGAACAAAAAACACACTGTAAAATGAAATCATCAAACGATATATCGACCAATTGACATCTGAGTTGAATTTATAAGGTCATAAACACACAGATGAGATATTTTATGAGTCACAAAGGACTGGGTTGTACAATCCGACCTTTTTTTCTCTCAATTACAACTTCCAATAACAAATGCCAAATAAATAGACATCAGATCTGATCCCAAGTCCCAAAATTTTTTAATTTGTCACTGCACAAAACTTGTTTGGGCCATTTTTTTAAATAACAGGAAGGGGTTAATATTGGCTCTGATGGATTATGGTGTGTCTCCAAATAAAGAGGCCTTACTGAGCGCTCTGGAGTGGTCTGGGTTTCTGATGCCTTTCGCCCGTAGTCTCTGCAGCAGCACCGTGGACGACTGCTGCTTCACCAGGTACACTGCCATGGAGTAACTCTGAGGACGCACAGGAATACAGAATGTGACCATGTGCAAAACGACAATTTAAATCTCACTTAAAGACAATTTGTCAGAGCTTGTGCCTGAGCAGTGTTACTCAGTGCGGCTTTCTGCTGCCACAGTCTTGCAAATATGAAGTCAATGTTAAGAATAAAAGAAGAGAGGGAAGGGAGAACTGGAGGACTGACAGTTTGTTATTCTGTAGTGGGTGAAGGTCAAGCTCCAGCCACCTTTTAATCAAACCGTCAGAAGTATTTGTTCGAAAATATTACATCAAACGCTTCTTTGAAGTTGTGGTTTTACCTTTTTCTACTCTGCTCCACCATTCAATGCTCACTCTCTCAATTTTTGGCTACAATAGGAAAACAACGCCACTCTCAGGGCTTCAAATTGAATTCCAAGATTTCCTATATAACCTAAATGTTACACTACATGTCCACTAGATGTGTTTTTCCTGCATGTAAAAGTGACGCACCTAAAAATTGGCCACTTGGTGGCCGTGTACTGAGACCAGTAGCCGATGTTCAACTCCTGCTTCCTTCTTCTCCAACTATCCTGCCCCTGATTGGACAAACGCATCGACTCGAGAGCTGTCTGCTCATGGATTTCAATCCGGACCAACATGGCGGCTCGGTCGCAAACTTTCTCTTTTATTACGAAAACAGTTCAGTGAAAAGTATTTCTGAAAGCATTTGAGGTGAGAAATAAGCTGTGCAGCAGCTGAATCTGTCCTGGTTTTAGTTTAACGACGGCTAGTTTAGACATTTGACCAAAGTTTGAAGATGTGATGGACCTCCGCACGCCACATCGAATTTACATAAATAGAGGTCTAGTCTATTTTATGCAAATGAGTGGCTGGGAGACAGACTGGATCTCAGCTCAAAAAGCACCGTAACCGGACCAGCATGCAACATGGTGCATTTCACATAGACACTGAATGGGATGCAGGAAATTGCTGGATCTAGTGCACACGTACCTTAATTTCTACGTTCTGTTTTGCAGCAACTTTTGCAGATTTTTGGTAGTTGCTGGTGTGTTTTTGCACCTCACTTCAAGAGATCCAAACTGTAGACGCCTTGCTGTAATGTATTCTTTTGCACATCTTGAAGTATTGCATTGGAGAAAGTTAAAGCAAGTGGCAAACTTTTGTGTTTCATCATTTCCTTGTGTCATTTGCCTGTGTAGGACATCACCTGCTCATGTGATGGTGGAGGTGTTTGGGTTTCCTAACTACCTGTGAGCAGGTGTCTTGATGATGCACAGATGATTTCTTTGTCTCACTGGTGTATCTTTTAATCACTCGCCTGTTTTGATCCCCCAAGACAAGAAAATTGCACAAAGCCATGAATTTTATGGTCACAATCTGATTAACAACCACAGTCATAAGACCTTGTGTCTGCAATAGAGGACATTGTTTATTAGGCAACAAATATCAGAAAACTGATTCCATGTATGGAAGACAACAAGAACACAACCAGGATGAATCTGCCTGGGGAAAGCATTAAGTACACAAAGCTAGTATTCTTTGAAGAATCACAAAACCGAGTGAGGAGCCGCATAACTAATTTAGCAATGTAATTATTTCAATCAAAAATGGATAAAGACGTTTCTCAAGAGAGCTGAGCTGAGGCACTTATTTGACCACAAACCCTGCAGTAGAACTTTAAAAGGAAACTTTACTGTTTGCTTTTTGTTGAAAATTTCTCCAACAGTCTCCAGGTTAGAAGCAAAGTGTCTAAGGTCACCTGGTGGTTTTTGACTTCTTAGAAAACTTTTAGCTAACATCACCTATCTACTCTTTTTCCATCCCTGATATGAAATAATAATTACAACTTTCATGGTTGAGACTTCTTTCCATTTGTCTCTTGCCAAAGTTTTGTTTCCTCTCCTTCTTTACATTTATTTTTAGCAGCTAACAAACAGTTGGTGCAGGAATGCTGCCATAGAAATCCAACAGGGAAAACTGTAAATGCGGGAACTTTCATATAACTTCATCAGTGACTCATTTTCTCCATCACCTTCCTGCTTCCTCATTTGATGATAGATATTGACTTAAAACAGACATTTAGTTAAATGAAAACATGTGAGATCGCCACTTTAAGTCTACATTTATTTTAAAATACAGAGTTTGTAGAGTTTGTCATCCATGTGAACTCAACTATCTATCCAACTTGGCTGGAGTTCTCTATTGGCTTTTCCTTATTAAAATATTGCGGAATGAAATCAGTTCATTCTTTTTTAATAACCCCGTATAATGGAGTCAAAACTGTCACTCCTATCATACGGCCTATAGTCGTGGGAAAATGACCAACTCTCACAGCATAAAAGATGAAACACAGCTCAGTATCTCTGGTTTTTCTTGGGGTGTTATCACTAAGAACTACTCGTGGTTTTTTGTCGACAATAAATCCTGCTGCCTCAGAACGCTGACTTTTCCTGATGATTTTTTGAAGATCTTTACCATTTGAACACAGTCTAATCTCAGACTCTGGCCCATGATTTGTGACTTAGTTTGCACTTTTCTTTCTCACCCTTCCGATCTCAGCAGTCCACGACACCACGATGGTGTTGGGGACGGTGGTGGACAACCTGACCAGTGAGGTAATGTTGATGGGCCGGCTGGGCCGCTTGGGCTCCACGCCGTTTTTGGTTGGAGGAAGATAACCCTGGAAGTCAGAAATTAATATCAGAAGCAGAATTCACACACTGTAAAAACTCTAAATCTTACCAAGTCTATTTGTCTTATTTTTAGTCAAAACATCTCATCCCACTTGATTTAAGATAAATTCACTTAACAAGAAACATTTCAGCAGATGGAGGGACTTGTTTTAAGACAATGCATCTTTAACATCTTAAGTCAAACAATCTTGAAATTATCTTGTGTTGAGTTGAATTTTACAAGAAAACTCAAAACAAATTTAATACATCTCAAATTAGGAGGTTACATGAAAGCAAAAATCTATTCTTGAGTGATAAATTGCTATTTTTTTTAGCATGCCTGGCTTATTTTAAGACAGTTAAGCTTGACAATCCTGGTAAAATAGAGCTTAAAATAAGTTTTCTCAGCTAATTTTAAGATCTCAAGATTCTAAATATCACATCTTATTTCAAGAAATCTTACCAAGACATTTTCACTTGTTCTATTGGCAGATTTTTTTTACTTATTTCAAAGGAAAAGTTCCTTGGAATAAACTTCCTTTTTTTTTTTCTTCTTTTTTTTCTCAGTGCATTAAGACATTTTTCCAGCTGGACTTGAATATCCAAATATCCAAATATTCGGTCGTTGTGGTGGTATCCGAATATTAATTTTGAGATACGAATAGTCCCATATCCGGAGCCCAGAAATTGCTATTCGAACCATTTTAAGTCATCTATCAACATTTAGTTGGATGAATATGTGACGGATTCTGCGCTCCTCACCGGCAGGTTACATGGCTTCCCGTTGACTTTCACACACAGATTTGGGGGAAAGTGGTCTTCCTGAGGACAGCTCGTCTCCGACAGGCAAAACCGCAGCTGAACTTGGACTGAGAAGTCGCATTTGGTCCCCGAGATGTCCCTTTAAGGGCAGAAACAGATTTATCAGCACACATCTGCAGAAACCTTGTACAGCTATGAATTATTCAGAAACAATTGGCCGTCCTGCACGGACAGAGCCGCGCTTCTCTTACATCGAGCTGCTGATCTGCTGAACTTGCTGCGGCGTTAATGCAAAGGCAAAACACGTCTCCTGAAACCGCTGGCTGTTGTCTGATGCTGTAGAGAGAGAGACAGAGAGGGAGGAGAGAGATGTTTAATAACTGGGAACATTAGACACAAAAAAGAAGGAAGGATGGCCTACTTTCTCACATTCGCATTACATGCATCAAGTTTTAACTGGGGCAAAATGTTGGCCAATTAAAGACAAACTGTGACCCTGGAACAGTGAGATAAACAAAACCAACCTCAGTAGATGAGACCAACATACAGTAACGCAGAAACTACTCTTCTTTTTTAAAAAATATAGAAAAGTGACGAAGCAGCGTCCGTCAGAAAGTGCAGCTTTATCAGGTGGACCTTGCAAGGATGAAACAAGCAGCTAAACAACACTTGGATGTCAAACCCAGATCTCACACTGAGGTGAAGATGAAGAAGAAAGTGAGCGTGCTCTATTTATAGGCCCACCCACAGGTGCTGGAAATAACCAGCGCTACTAACCCTGCCTCCATTAAAGAGACAGCAGGTCCACAAAGTCAAGAAAAATAAGTGTTGTGTTTGTGTAGGAGGTTAGCGTGAAACAGAACGACGAGGGTTCAAACCTCGCTGTGTTTTATATTTGGACATTGATTAAACCCCTAAAAGCCCATTTCTGCTCATTAAAGTTACATGTTTGAAAGTTTTTTTCCAGTAAAAATAATCTCTTATGGCTGGAAAATGGCTTAAATGCAACTCTACACCAGGGGGGTGTCAAACATGCGGCCCACGGGCCAAAACCGGTCCTCAAAGTGTAAAAATTCCAGAGAAGACATTAACTGCAGATTGTTAATTAGTAAAACTATAAATTGAAAATCATTTCTAGATAATGACAAGTTGTTTTGATCATAAAGTGAAATACTAGATTGTTCTTCTTTAGTCATTTTGTGTCGCATTTTTGTAATATTTTGTCGTTTTTGTTTTTTATCTTTTTTCTTTGATTTTTGTCATGTCTCGTGTTTTTGTCATTTTGTTTCACGCTTTTGTCTCACTTGTGTTTTTTGTCTTATTTTTGTCATTTTGTGTTTTGCTTTATTCATTGTTTTGTGTATCATTTTTGTCGTCTTGCTTCATGTTTTTGTCATTTTTGTCTCGTTTTGTTTCACATTTTTGTCATTTTTGTCAATTTTTTGTCACTTTTTATCTCATTTTTTGTCTCTTGTTTGTCATTTTGTCTCAATTTTGTAATATTTTTTCGTGTTTTTTTTGTCTTTTTTTCTTTCACTTTTGTCTCATGTTTTTGTCGTTTTGTTTCTCATTTTTGTCGTTTTGTGCTTCCTTTTTGTCTCACTTCTGTTTTTGTCTTATTTTTGTCATTATTTTGTGTTTTGCTTTATTCGTTGTCTATATTTTGTGATTTTGTTTCTCGCTTTTGTCATTTTTTGTATCGTTTGTCCATTTTTTTTGTTGCTTTGTAACTTTTTTGTCTAATTTGTTGTCTGTTTTTTGTTTTGTTTCGTGTCATTTGTCTCATTTTTTGCCATTTTGCTTCTTTCTTTTGTGGGTTTGTGTCTCCTTTTTGTAGTATTTTGTCTTGTTTTTGTCATTTTGATCATAAAGTAAAATACTATATCATTCAGTTCCAGATAACTGTGACTAAATGTTGTGTTCCTTTGTAGACACACATAATGTTGTTGAAACTGAACTTACTTTTCTTCAGAAATTTTAGGTTGTTCATGATGTTTTGTAAAAGATAATTCCTTAAATGTGAACATTTTTGCACTAAAACAATGGAAAAATTTGGAGCTGTGGTTATTTCTAGGTTATTGTGCTGCGATTTAACTGATTCGGTCCACTGGAGATCAAACTGGGCTGAATGTGGAATCTGAACTAAGATGAGTTTGACTCCCCTGCTCTACACCTTTGCCTCCTTTAATATGAACTGATCTATTAGGTGCTGCACACACAGTGAAACTACACAACTACACAACATCAGAGTCATTTAGAACTGGATTCTAAAGAAGTATAATGACAAAGAAAAACTCCACCGTGGAAGCTAGATTGTTATTTCGGTTTCCTGTGCATGAAACTCCTGAAGTTTGCATCAGTGTTTTCGAGACTTCCATTAATAAACTGCAGATTTAAGGTGGAAACCATAAGGATGACGGCTTATTTTGCTCATGATGTGTCTCCTATAAAAAACATCACGTGAACATTTTAACAAGGTCAAAAAAAATGTGATTTCCATTGAAGGGACCGTTTAAGTATTACCTCTCAGCGAGTGAGATGAAAAGATCAATACCGACGCAGCTGGAGGTGATAAGCTCGTCTTGGCGAATGAACTGGAGTCGAGGCAAGTCTGAGTCTGTCAAATATTTTCACAGCGATGTTGAAAATTGAAAACATGTTGCACCTCGTTTGTTTAATCTGTTTTCAGTAATGGAAAACCAGCAATTCTGACGAATTTCCCGATGAAGAAAACTATACGTCAGAAAATGTCAAACAGCGTTAATTATAAGACTCCAAGCTCATCAGGTCTTTATCGGTTCATACAGAACTGCATGCCGTTAATAACAGGCCTGTCTTTGACCTTTTCTGAATTTAGTTTTGGGTGTTTCCTCAGTTTGGTGAGACACAATATGTGGACTATAATGGAAACAAAGTACAGTATGCTGTGATAATCTGTGATTTCATGTTGTTTTAAAGACCCCCATGAGGAAAATCTAGTTTATTACTTTGTTAAAGTGTCTTGATAGTGTTTTTTATGTGATGAAAGACAAATCGTGAATGACAAGCAGCCGACATGATGGCTAAACTAGTCTACTGGTGACTAAAGTCTAAAAACATGGATTCAGACCTTCAGGGAATTCATACAAAACAAATTTAACCCTCCAAAGGGAGACATACTTTGAGAGTCAAAATTTCAACCCTAGAGTGTTATTGGAGGACAAAGGATTTTTTTTTTTTTACTTTTGTCATGTGGAAATTCAAGGTCAATGAAATTACCATATATGGTTCCTTGCCCGTTAGTGGTGAAAAAAAAAACATTCCAAGAAATGTATAAATCATCACTTGGCACAACTACTCAACCATCAAATGTGTGAGTTTCATCTAGTTTTGACGTTTCGACCGCAAATATGTAAGAGGACCGAGCCGCAAGTTCGTCTTTTTCCAACTTTGGAGAAAAGAGAAAGTTTGATACGTTCCAGGCCTCTGCTGATTGGTCAAATGCCACGATGTAGTGTGATGTAATGTAGAGCAATCTTCGCTGATTGGCTGGGTGGAAACCACATGCTTCTCGACCTCACTGAGAGGCAACGCCGTATTTAATGTGTGCAGAAGTCAGCAAATATGATCACCTGCCCGATGAACGGCTACAAAACTAATCCTGTCAACTTGCAGAGAAGGACTTTCTATTTTCTTTCTGTTTCCAGGTTGAACATATACAGCTGAATTACTGCAATATTACAACTTGCCCTTGTGTAGTTTTACAGCGTCTGAGCAGAGTCATAGGTGAGCTAGTGTGCTTGAGCTGCAGTGATTCCATGATTTGCATATTCTAAAGCAGGGGTGTCAATCTCATTTTAGTTCAGGTTCCACATACATCCCAATTTAGTCTCAACTCGAAATTATAATCACAGGTATCTGGAACTGAACAATATAGTATTTTACATTATGATTAAAACGACAAAAGTCAGACGAAGACAAAAAAACTCACCAAAAACAACATAAAATATCGTAGAAACGAGACACAAAACGACAAAATGAGGAAAAAAAATGACAAAATATGAGACAAACGACTCGAAACAAAACAAAAAAGAGACAAAAAAATTAGAAAAAGTTACAAAGCAACAAAAAATGGACAAACAACAAAAATGACAAATAATTATACAAATGACACAAACAGGACAACAAAATGACAAGCGAGAAACAAAATGACAAAAAAGCAGACAAACAGAAGCAAGACAAAAAAACCCACAAAACAATACACAAAAGAAAAACAATACAAAACAACAAGCAAAACATAAAATGACAGAAACAAGACAAAAAATTACACAAATGACACAAGCGAGACAAAAAAAAGGCCAAAAGAAACAAAACAACAAAAAAATCAACAAAATAAGCAAGACAAAAAAAAGCACAAAACGACAAAAACAAGACACAAAACAATGAATAAAGCAAAACACAAAACGACAAAAAACAGAAACAATATGACAAAAATCAGACAAAAAAACAAAACTAAATATGACAAAAATGAGACACAAAAGGACAATGTGCAATCTAGTATTTTATTTTATGATCAAAACAACTTGTCATGGTCTAGAAATTATTTTAAATTTATAGTTTTACAAAGAGGGGGCCAGATTGGACCCTCTAGCGGCCTGGTTTTGGCCCGCGGGCCACATGTTTGACACCACTGTTTTAAGTAATTAAAGCAACAGTTAAGATTCTGAAACGCATCCTCCTCGCTCAGTTTTACGACTTTCAGGCCAAAAGATTCCCACTGAGATTCAGCAGTTTTGTGACGTACACACAAAGGGAAGAAAAATATCACAGCAATGGTTGTATGGGCTGGAAGAAAGACTCTCACGATGAAAACTAAAAGCGGTCCTCCAGAGGGTCCAATCTGGCCCTCAAAGTGTAAAAATTCCAGAGAAGACATTAACTGCAGATTGTAAATTAGTAAAACTATAAATTTAAAATCATTTCTGGACCATGACAAGTTGTTTTGATCATAAAGTAAAATACTAGATTGTTCATTGTTCTTTAGACATTTTGTGTCTTGTTTTTGTAATATTTAGTTTTGTTTTTGTTGTTTTTTGTCTGACTTTTGTCATTTGTCTTATGTTTTTGTCGTTTTGTGCTTCCTTTTTGTCTCACTTGTGTTTTTTGTCTTATTTTAATCATTTTGTGTTGTGCTACATTCATTCTTTTGTGCATCGCTTTTGTCGTTTTGTGTTTTTTTGTCTCACTTGTGTAGTTTGTCTTTTTTTGTCGCTTTGTAACTTTTCTAATTCTTTGCCTCTTTTTTGTTGTTTCGAGTCGTTTGTCTCATATGTTGTCATTTTTTTCCTCGTTTTGTGTCTCGTTTCTGTAATATTTTGTCTTGTTTTGGTGGGATTTTTTGTCTTTGTTTGTCTGACTTTTGTCGTTTTAATCATAAAGTAAAATATCATATTGTTCAGTTCCAGATACCCGTGATTATAACTTCGAGTTGTGGTTATTTATATGTTGCTATCCTGTGATTTTACTGGTCTGGCCCACTTGAGATCAAATTGGTCTGAATGTGGAACCTGAACTAAGATGAGTTTGACATCCCTGACTTAAAGTTACGTTGTGGAGAGAATCTGTGTGCACATATATGTATGGAAAAAGCACACAGAGGTGATTTCTCTCCATGCAGGGCGTTGAAGGGGACAGTGTCTGTGGATGATTACTGGACCAATCACGCTGCTCCTCTCATCAGCCTTTCAAACAGCCATTAATTTACCCGGTAATGACCCATCTCGCCACCCACATGCTATATCATTTGCACGCATTTATTGTACGTCTTCTGAGCGGCAGCCTGTGTACTGCAGAATAAAACAGAGTGTGCTTTCGAACAACAGTCTTCCTCCTCTCCGGGCACACAGGTTATAAATAGAAAGTGCTCTCTCACTCTCTCACTCTGTCCTCGCTTGCTCTCTCTCTCTTTAACTCACTCTCTCTCTCTGGCAGTGGATTTGTTTCTGGTGTTTCAGTGTGTGTGGTTCGCAGAGATATGAGAAGGGTTGAAATGAGCTTTGATTGATGTCTTCCTCTATCTAGCTCACACACACACACACACACACACACACACACACACACACACACACACACACACACACACACACACACACACACACACACACACACACACACACACACACACACACACACACACACACACACACACACAAACTCCCATGGTGGCCTCTTTAGCTCTAGAGGTTTAAAATGCAAACACAGTGTTTGACATCAGCTTTAGGATGTTTTCTTTGTCTGGCACACGCAGAAGTCTGGAGAATTGAAAACTGTCAAATGCTGAAACCAGACAGACTCTTCTCCACCTATTCATCATCAGACAGGGTCTCATTTTAGTCATATTCTGCCGCGTTTTCATTGTTTTTTATTGAAGCAAAGTTCTTAGGAGGTTGCTTATGTTACACAACCTTTAAAGGAACGGTCCAACATGTGTTTATTTTTTTTGCTTTCTTGCTGAGAGATCATATTCGTCATATTAGTCAGTTAAGTCTGTGGTAGTCTCAGTAGAAAATAATGTCCTGGCTGTACTTCACTATCATTTCACTCAGCTTATTTGTATTTCTTTAAACCTTCACTTTTTAAAACTAAAAGTGAAGGATGCGGCTGCGGCGTTTCCTCCACAGCAGTGACGGATGGAATTCTTGTGGAATATTTGCATGAAAAAGGACAATTAGTGAAGTCATTTCTAACACCAGCTTCTACTCTGCATTGGAACTACAGTCTGGTGTGGGAAACACTGTTTGTCGTCTCTTTTAGCTCCACTGCTCTTTGTGTTAATATTGCTGGTCAGCAGTTATAAATGTTGTTGCAAATAGCAGGCGGTGTTTGTGAACGCTGCTCTATGTGCCGGCATTTGCAACAGCATTAATAAATGCCAGTCGATGGTATTAAAACATTGAAAGCCAGACAAAATTAGATGAAAAATGACTTCAGTTGCTTTCTCCTTACTGAAGCTCCGCTTTCCTTCTTCATCTTTGGAATAGAGACAAGTTTTAATTCATCTTGTTCATAATAATCCTGACCCCAGATTTAAGCAGTTCTTGGGTCTGGATAAGTAAAGTGTTG